>NW_006922188.1:1129138-1138485 GCF_000298275.1 Orycteropus afer afer | reverse complement strand
TGGTGTTTTGAACCACCTATGGGAACTCTGGTACTGTAGTGCCTAAGGCACTTGACTACTAACCTGGTTCAAACCCACCAGCCACTCCTTGGAAGGAAGGTTGGGCAATCTACTTCCATAGTGATACTGCCTCAGAAACCCAAGGAAGGGTTGCTATGAGTCAGGTCCGACTTGACGGCACATAACAACAACAGCAACAATGGTACAATGGTTAAGATCTTAGCTGCCAACCAAAAGGTTGACAGTTTGAACCCACCCAGTGGCTTTGAAGGAGAAAGGTGTGATTAACTGCTCCAGTAAAGATTACAGCCTAAGAAACCCTGTGGAACAATTCTATTCTGTCACATGGGCCCACTATGAGTTGAAAACTGACTTGAGGGCACCCATCAGCAACACTGTTAATTCTATGTCATAAAGGAAGGAAAAAAAGACTTAGGTTAAATGTATCATTTAAGCTTCCCTGAATTCTGAGCTCCCATTCCTGAACTCATCTTCCTCAAGAAGCTGCTTAGTGCTCTCTCTGAGAAGCTGAGCAGTGAGTCCCGTATCTTGAGGAGTCTGGAGCATTAGATGCACTGTTTCTTGACCGTGATTACAGAATTGGAGGTGTTGTGGAATCACCCAGTGTGGTATCCAGGAGTTTCTCTAGGCGTAGAGATCTTCTGGCCCATATTTGTGAGGTTCAATTAATGATTGGAATTGACCTTCCAAGGGGAAACCAGAGCTAAGCCAGAGACCAATGCTTGGTCCTTGGAGTACAGCCTGATATAGCCTGATCCTGCTTACGCTGGAAGAGTGAGAGAGCCAAGGTCTGGAGGAAAAGCAAAGAATGCCCAAAGCAAAGACAAGGACTGAAGATCTAGAATAATTCCTGAGTCCTTGTGACTTAACTAGGAGTTCTGGTGGCATAGTCTTTAAAGCATTTGACTGCTAACCAGAAGGCTGGTGGTTCAAACCCTCTAGCTGTTCCTTGGAAGGAAGATTGGGCGATCTACTTCCATAGAGATACTGCCTCGGAAACCCAAGGAGGGCTCTCTCTGAGTCGAAATTGACTTGATGGTAAAGAGTTTGGTTTTTGGTTTTGTGATTTAACTAAGGAGCTCTGGTGGCACAATGCCTAAGGCTAACCAGCGGTTGGAGGTTCAAACCCACCAGCCACTCTGCGGAAACAAGACTGGGTGATTTACTTCCATAAAGATTTACCACCTCGGAAACCCAATGGGGGTCGCTAGGAGTCAGAATCGACTCTGGCAGTGGGTTTGGTTTTTTGTTTTGTGACTTAACTGCTGTCTGCCCTCACTGTGACCGCAGTCAAGCCTATGTCAGGAACATTTAAAATGGCCCGAGAGGAGCTAAGAAAGGACTGTTCCCACCAGAATCTGATTTTGATGTAGAAAATATGAAGCATGTAAATTTCTTTAAGTTGATGTGGAGAGCTTTAATTCTGATTCTCTGCTTATGTTGAAATAAAGGAAGAGAATTTATTGCATAACGATTGCAATTTATTGCAAACGTTTGAAATAAGGGCATTTGAAATCAGATGTTTTTCTGGTAGAATCATACAGTATTTCTAGGGAAAGCATTTACTTTTTAAAATTTTGATCTTCAGTCAAAAGATAAATAGTTGCATTGTGTTGACCATATATTACCCTTTTGATGTCTTCTGGAATTTATGTGGTATATGAAGTCAGCTTTCTCATTGTTCCCAGAGGAAAATGTCTTAAAGACTGTTTGCTTCTTTGAAAGAGATTTTTTAAAGTAAAACTACAGAATGTTTTTGCTAATTTTTAGGGGTTTGACTTCAATTCCTTTTTCTTATTATTCCTCTTTAAAATAAATGAAGTATATTTGTATGTAATGATAGGGAGATAGCAAGGTATACTATGAAGAGAAAAGAGGAAGTTTTACATATATAGAAATGATCTTATTTATATGAAAAGATTATATGTGAATACACTATGCATAGGGAATTCTGGAGGAATACACTGTTAATAGTGTTTATTTTTGAGAGCGGTACTGGGGCTCTGGGCAAGGAAACGTTTCCTTTTTGATTTATCCCATTTCGTATTGTCCAGATTTTTGCTTTGGTCATATATTATTACTTCCTAATACAAAAAATGAAAAAAAAAAAAAAACATTTTAAGAATTTCCATTTCAGATAATATCTGTCATACCAAACTAAAAACCAAACTTACTGCCATGGAGTCGGATCCGACTTATAGTGACCCCTCCTTGGGCTTCCGAGGCAGTATCACTACGGAAGTAGATTGCCCAACCTTTCTTCTGAAGAGTGGCTGGTTTGAACCGCCAGCTTACTGGTTAGCAGTCAAATGCCTTAGGCACTATGCTACCAGAGCTCTCTTAATATCTGTCATAGATGTCAACATTTATTCCTTGCAAAGGGAGTTTTGTTTGTTCTTCCTCAATAGTACTTGGAGGAAAAGCAAATGTTATTCCAGTGTGCCTGGCACTAGGCTGTGTCTTACTGGAACACAAAACTTGACCACTTTCCACAGTCTCATCATATTTTATTTCTTAGCAAATTTAGAAAAATAGAGTTTCATTTGTCGTTCCTGGTGTCGTTGGTTGACTTTTATACCGAATCTGGGTCTGTTCCACTGCTCTGTGGCATTCCACCTCTTACTATTCCTTGGCACTCCCTGGGCTTCTATGTGCTCATTCTTTCATTCATCACACAGTTATGAATATACTGTGCCCCATACATGATTTTTTAAGAGATGAATAATGCCTATGATAATGATAATAGCTTGCAATTTTGAAAGTGAGACAGATAATTATAATGTGACAAGTGTAGGGATATAGACAGTTATAACATAGCTGGGAATGGGGGTAGAGAGTGAGGAACGACTGATTGGAATACAAGTTAACCAAACAAAGGGTTGGAGGGATATCCCAGCTTGAGCTGAAGTATGGAGGTGAAAATAACATGAAATGTCCCCCAAAAAACAAACTAAAAACCATACTCACTGCCATCGAGTTGATTCCAACTCATAGTGACCCCGTTGGGTTTCTGAGGCTGTAACTCTTGATGGAGGTAGATTGCCCCATCAGTACTGTTGTACTGGTCCCATCTGTTTCTCACTTCCCATGTGGCTTCCATGAAACATGGAATTCCAGAGCCAAACACCTGTTTCTCACAATTGTGCAATAATTCCCTTACAAGGCAACCACTGGTAGATTTCCCCAAGTCTTTCATTCTTCTTTAATAACAGAGCTCTGGGTTTGCAGAGGCATTTTTTTGTGTGTGTTGAAACACTCATTGCCCAGCCTCCCTTGGCACAGTGGTGGCTAGGTTACACAATCCTGCCTAAGGAGACTGAAATGAAGGTCCATCTCCTAGAAAATGTTTAAACAAGGTAGACTTGGTGGGCTTTGTTATTTGCTCTTTGACCTTTCCTCTATCTTCTTGTCTGGATTGTGAATGCCTTGTATCTTTTTTCAGGAGCCATCTTAAGGCCATAAGGTAAATAAGTCTGTTAAAAATGGGAATTAATTAAGAGTCCAGGGGTGGTGCAGATGGTGAAGTGCTTGACTGCTGGCTGAAAGGTTGGCAGTTTGAACCTACTTAGAGGCACCTTGGAAAACAGGCCGATAATTGGCGTTTGAAAGGTCACACCTTGAAAACCCTATGGAGCAGTTCTACTCCACACAGATGGTGACACCACAAGTGAGAATTGACTTGAAAGTAGCTAACAACAGCAACAACAACAAAAAGGGAATTTAAAAGGATCTTGCTTCCGGATGTCATTGTGGTGTCACCATACCTGTCCTGAGTTGCGAAGCTCCAGAGGAAAGCAGACCCTGTTTGGTGAAACCCCTTCTGCAAAACTGCTATTATATTCAGCCAAAAGCATTCCTAATTGGTATACCCTTACTTACTCCACAAAATAATTGTTCTCATTTACCATTCCACAGGGAATTCTGGCCAGCTCTCAGCTAACTAAGACCTTCAAATAATTGGATCTTTTCCCCTTTGTGTACCTCTTTCCATGGATGGTTATTATTCAGAATAATGACATGGAGGCTGTGAAACCTCTGGAATCATCAAAGGAAATTCTATTATAGTCAGTAGACTATACTTCGTTAAGTAGAAATCTGCCTAATATATTTTAGAAGGATTTTTCACAATAAGGAACAAAGTATTAACCTTGGAATTCAATTAACCAAACCATTTAATTCTCTAAGTATTCTGGTTAATTATCATTTTAACACCTGATGTTTTCTTTTACTCTGCTTAAATGTTGGTTTTAAAATTAAAAAAAATAGAAAAGTTACGTTCTTTTAACTTCTGTGAAGTATGGGATGTGAAGTTTATGAAATTGGCTGTGTGACTAAATCAAATTTAGGTCATAAACTTAAGAGAAAGAAATACTAGTTAAGCTTCATATCTTTTCCAAGGTTAATAGAATTTGTCCGTTTAATTAAAAGATGTAAAGATTGCTTGCGTTCTGCCTTTCCAGATAAATACCCCTGAACAAGAGCTGGCCAGCATACATATGTGTGAGTGTGATTTGAATTAAAGGATTTGAAATTGGAAAGTTAATGTAAAGAGACAATCAAAGAACGAGATCTGAGTGATATTGGAAATTAAAAATCGCCAGACCTTTTATAATTAAAATATTCATGAAATTAATTCCCCAGATACTACAGGCATGGAATAGCACATGGAATACATAGGAAGGAATAAAGAGCAGGTGGAAACTTGTGTCTAAAACAACGATGTCCTTATGGTGGGGACTAGCCATGTGTGGTTATCGAGCACTTGAGGTGTGGGTAGTGAGAATCGTGACATGTTTCTACATGTAAAATATACATACTAGATCTGCAGACTTTGGCCTAAGGATAAAAAACCAAAAACCAAACTCACTGCCGTGGAGTCATAGTGACTCCTCTTTGGATTTCTGAGTTGGTATCTCTACGGTAGTAGATTCCCCTACCTTCCTTCCAAGGAGCGGCTGGTGGGTTTGAACTACCAGCCTTCTGGTTAGCAGTCAGATGCCTTAGGCAGTATACCACCAGAGTTCCCAGTATAAGGATAAAACCAAAAAACCAAAATCACTGCCATAGAGTCAGTCTTGACTCATAGCGACCCCTCCTTGGGTTTCCGAGGCAGTATCACTACGGAAGTACATTGCCCAACCTTCCTTCCCAGGAGTGGCTGGTGGGTTTGAACCACCAGCCTTCTGGTTAGCAATCAAATGTCTTAGGCACTATGCCACCAGAGCTCCCAGTATAAGGATAAGAACATAAAATATTTCACTGGTAAGTTTCATATTGATTATCTGAGGAAATTATATTACTATAAATCAAATCAAGCAACCAGCCATTGAGTGGATTTCAACACATAAGGTAAATACGCTTTTGTAAATGAGGCAAAAATGATCTTAAAAACTTGTTAGAGATTCTTGAAAAATCTGCTTTCCAGAATCTTGTCTCTACAGTCTGTTTTCTATGGAGCTGAGTGAGCATTAAAAAATGTGAGTCAGGCCATGTTTCCCCTGCTCAGCCCTCCAGGGGCTTCCTGTCACACCTGAAAGAAAACTGAAGGCCTTATAAAGGACTGCCAGGCCCCGTAAGGTTGAGTCCTGACAACCCTGCGCATTTCCTTCTCTTTTGGATGTCTCCTGCTTATTCATTCTGTACTTGCCACGTTGGCCCTTCTGCTACTTCTTGCATCCTTGCGTGCTGCCTTCTTAGGCTTTTGTGCGCAGAATAGTCTTTCCGTGGACCCTCATGGGGCTCCCTCTCTCACTCAGGGCTTTTCTCTGAGAGGCCTCCTCTCATCTCACTGTCTCATCTTGCCCCAGTGTCCTGCCCTCCTCCTTTTCTATCTCTGGACTTTTTTAAAATTCTTCTATATGACACCTGACATTGCCTAAAATAACCATGCATAATGACTTGTTTCCTTGCCCATACCACCATATCTCCACAGCTTAGAAGAGTAGTGGCAGGTAGTACCAAAACCAAACTCATTGCCGTGGAGTCTGATTCTACTCATACCGACCCCTCCTTGGGTTTCCAAGGCGGTGTCACTATGGAAGTAGATTGCCCAACCTTCCTTCCAAGGTGCGGCTGGTGGGTTTGAACCGCAAGCCTTCTGGTTAGCAGTCAAGTGCCTTAGGCACTACGCCTAGGCACTTCCATGGATGTAGCAGACCTTCAATAAACATTTATCCAGCAAATGAATATGTGACAAAATTTTAAGTGAAACCATCCAAAGAGGAAAAAAAAATCAGGAAAAAAGTACACCAAAATGCTAGTAAAAATGTATTTCTGGGTGATGAGTGCATGGGTGAGTTTAGTTTTCTTCTGTTAGCTGCCCAACAACATCCTCACCCTTCCTTGTTAACAGAACCTTATTTTGTTCATAGAGTCCCTCTTCTACAGGTGGCCATATGTTTCACTAAACCACTTGTGGTTGTTCAATATTCCTGCATGTAATTAGGAAAGAATGATATATTCTTGACCATGAAATGTGCATGGAGTTCTGTTGAGCAGGCCATCTGTGAAAGATTGAATTGCTTAAGAAGAGATGCTGAATAAGGAAGACCGAAGAAGAATTGATGCTTTTGAGTTGTAGTGTTGGTGAAAAATACTGAAAGTACCTTGGACTACCAGAAGAACTAACAAATCTGTCCTGGAAGAAGTGCAGCTAGAATGTTCTTTAGAAGCAAGAATGGCCAGACTTCGTCTCACCCACTTTGGTCATGATTTAAGAAGAGACCATTCTACGGAGAAGAATATAATGTTTGGTAAAGTGGAGGGTCAGTGAAAAAAGGGGAAGACCTTCAAGGAGATGGATTGACACAGTGGCTGCAACGATGGGCTGAGGTATAGCAAGGATTATGAGGTTGGTACAGGACTGGGCAGTGTTTTGTTCTGTTGTACGCGGGGTTGCTATGAGTCAGAGCCAATTTGATGTCATCTAACAACAACAGCAATAACAAGAGATGCTTATGAGAAATAGCTTGTCAACGTTCTGCTGGGCATGGTTTGTGTGTAGTACTTGGAATGGCAACAGCCGTGTTATGTCCATGGAGCTGCTGAGCTCAAACACTGAAGATCGCAGAGCAAAATGATGGAAGGAAACCAGGTTCCCTGACGATGTTGCTGATCTGCCAAATTAACTGTCGCAGAGTTGTGCTACTCTGTGAGTTCCTGTTTTGAGAGAGAATGCATCATCTTCTTTGCTTAGGCCATTGTGAGCTAGGTTTTCTGAAATTTTCTCCCCCGCCAAAGTAATACTATGTTATAACAAAATTCAAGTAAAACAACCTCCAAAATATAAACATGTCAGACAAAAGTGTTGAAGTCATGATAAGAGATACTATTGTAGGATTTCTCCCCAAGAAACAGGCTTATGACACAATTAGCACAAAATGTGTGCTCGGTACTTAAGGGAGGAACAATTTCAATGGAGAAGAAACACTTTTGAATTATCAGTATAATTATATAAAAAGTGAATTATAAATGTAACGTAGAAAAGAAGAAAAGCTGCTCCCTTTCTACATAATTATGCTGATTCAGGTACATTTGGAGTCCTGTGTTCAATTCTGTATCATATTATATAACAAGACTATTGAAAAACTGTTGTGACCAGGGAGGGTGCCTGGAACAACTGGTGTTTTTGCTGCACATAATTCTCTGGTGACCTGATTTTCCTGCTATTCATAGTCTCTGTGTTTTAGGTGGAATGGGTCCCACCCCAGTCTGGGAGGCTGGGTGGTGTCTTAGTTTGCTGGTGCTGCCGTAACCAAAGATATTGCAAGTGGGTACCATTAAAGAAGAAAAAAATTATATTGTCATCGTTCAGGAGGCTAGAAGTTCCAATTTAGGGTGTAGATCTAGTGGAAGATCCTTTCTCTGTTTCAGTTTCAAGTAGCTGCCAGCAATCCCTGGCATTCTTGGGCTTATAAATGCGCCTGCCAGGTGTGTCTGTCTTCACATGGCATCTGGCCCCTGTGTGTTTCTCTGTGTCTATTCTGCTCTTTTTATAACTCAGAAGTAATTAAGTCTAGGACCCACCCTACATACTCTGGGGTGCAGTGGTTAAAGCATTTGGCTGCTAATCCAAAGGTCAGTGATTCGAACCCACCAGCTCCTCCGAGAGAGAAAGATAAGGCAGTCTGCTTCCCTAAAGATTTGTTGTTGTTGTTGTTATGTGCCATCAAGTGAGCCCCGACTCATAGTGACCCCTCCTTGGGTTTCCGAGGCAGTATCACTACGAAAGTAGGATTGCCCAACTTCCTTCCGAGGGTTTGAACCGCCAGCCTTCTGGTTAGCAGTCAAGTGCTTTAGCCACTATGCTACCAGAGCTCCTCCCTAAAGATTTAGAGCTTTGGAAACTCCATGAGGCAGTTCTACTCTGTCCCATTGGGTTGCTCTTAGTAGGAATTGACTGGATGGCAGTGGGTCTACATAAAAGAAAACTCCCTTCTCCAGACAGAGTCAAATTTATGGATACCAGGATTAGGATTTGAACACATATTTTTTGGGGGACAAAATTTAGTTCTTAATAGATAGGAAGGGGCTGCCTGATTGGCCCAGGGATGGACTTGTGAATCAATCAGAGCCAATAAAATGCAATAAAACTTTTTCTGGCTCATGTGGGAGAGAGGCACATTACTTAATTAGATTGTACCTTACAAAATGAGCTCTGGTTGCTCAGTGGTTAAGGCATTTGAATGCTAACCAAAAGGTCAGTGGTTCAAACCAATCAGCCACACCGAGGGAGAAAGATGGAACAGTCTGCTTCTGTAAAGATTTACAGCCTTGGAAACCATATGGGGGAAGTTCTGCTCTGTCCTATAGGGTTGTTATGAGTCAGAATCAACTCAAGGAGTGGGTTTACCTTGCAAAATCTAGCTGGAATTACTGGCAATCATACTGCTGCATCTGGAACTTGAGAGTGAAACCACGTTCATAAGTGTATAGATGGGAATTAGAGGGAACCCAGATGCTAGTGACCTCATACTGGTCATTCTAGAACAATACACGCCTGATCTTTTTTATTCAACAAGCCATTACGTTTGCCATTTTTGCTTAAGCTAGTTTGAGCCAGGGTTCTGTCATCCCCAATAAAATGTGCCAAACTGAACAGAGGTTGTGGCAGGAATGTACCATAAATGTCTATGACCATTGGAAGAGTTGTCATGTGGAAAAGATTGATAATCATCCTGAGTTACTCTAAAAGAATAACACCAATGGAAGGGAATCTATTAAAAGACATATTTGAGTTTGACTTAACTCAGCACTTTTAAACACTTGGGACTACCCAACAGTGATTCTTTTTTTTTTTTTTTATTAGGATTTGGGTGAAGATTTAC
>NW_006922188.1:1116530-1128598 GCF_000298275.1 Orycteropus afer afer | reverse complement strand
TCATTAATTTTGGTTTTCTTCTTTCTTCTTGACGAGGAGAGACCCGTTGTTGCATCTAGATGGCAGCTTCCTAGCTTTTAAGGTCCCAGTCGCTACTTGCCAAAGTAGTAGGTGGAACAATGTTTTGTATAGTACCAACAGTGATTCTTGAAGCACGTGCGATTTCCTGTCAATGTATGAGTTTAACGAATAGGTAGAGACGCTCTGAATGAGGATTTCTATATTGAGTCAGAGTAAGGATTTCTAAACTCTTTTCAGATAGAATTTCTTTGATTCTCCAAAATACAATGGGAAACAAGGCATTATATGAGAGAATATATATGAACATGCTTTGTTAATCGTTAAGCAGAAATGTATGTGTTGATTAAGAGGCAGCTCTGGAATCACAAAAACCTGTGTTTGAAACTCAGTTTTGAGCTTTATGAGCTATGTGACATTGAGTGATAAATTAATCTCTCATAAATTTGTAAAATAGTGAGAATAATAATAATAATTTCCACATGAGGTTGTAAGGACTGAACACAATGTTACTTATAAGCATTTATCAGTGTCTGGCATGTAGTACATGCTCAGTTAATGTTACCTAATATTATTCAAATGCTCTGAAAGCATAAGACAGCATTATTTTTATTCTTTGTGTACCATTTTAACAATAGTGATTCTTAGGATAAAAAGAAAATGTGTGCCATATTTGACTAAACCTACTAAAGTTACACAAAGCACAGCTGTAGGTTTTGTTTCTGGGCAGATACACACACACACACACACACACAAAACCCTCACTCTATCTATCTGTCTATCTATCTATCTGTCTGTCTATCTACCTATCATCTATCTATCTATATTCCACCTCTCACACACACACATAAGTAGAGGTAAGGTTATCAACTACAATTTGTAATTCTGTAGGTTTTTGCTTCAGTGTAAAGATATGCCATATAAAAAAGGACTAAGGGGAAGAAGAGAATAATAGGAAAAAACCCTGAAGTAAAGATGTGGTTGTGTTTTAATGGCTAATGTGCTGAGGGACGGAGCAGGAGGAGGAAGAGAAGGAGAAAACTCTGAAGCTCTTATTGACACATTTCGTATTTCCTAGACAAAAAGGAAGACATCTAAGTTATTAGACTCTATAATAATGAGCCATATTGTCTATGGTGACTGAATATTATCTTAAACTAGTAGAGTAATACCATTTTTAAGGAAAAACATAAATCAAATAAGCAAAACAAAAAACAAAAAAACCCATTGCCATGGAGTTGATTCTGACTCATGGTGACCCTGCGAGACAGGGTTCCAAGGCTACGTTGGAACTGACTGAATGGCAATGGATTTGATTTTGGTTTTGGTAATCTTTACTGAAGCAGAATGCCACATCTTTTTCCCACAGAGCAGATGATGGCTTCAAACCATCAACCTTTCAGTTGGCAGCCAATACTTAACCACTGTGCCAATAGGGTCCTTAACAAACTCATTATTTGTTTTTTATTTGCATTTTTGAAAATAGTAGGTAAGAGTAAAAAAATGATGCTGCTATGGCCTGGGGTTTTGATTTTAGGAATTTGTTTAAATAGTGTCTGAATTTAGGAGGTTTTAAATTAATTTATGATAATTTGTTATCAGTTTTCAATTGAGATGTCCTTTTAAATATTGTTTTTTATATTTACAGTCATTGATCGTTCCCTTTTATCTTTTAGATTACTTTGAAAGTTACTCATCTTTTTACTTGATATTTTCATTTTCTTTTCATTTCATTCTATAAAGGGGATTTTCAATTTCATTAATTTTGTTCAAAGAACTGACTCTTGGAATTTATTATTCTGGCAACTGGTTTTGCTGTTTGCAACTGTTTTATTTCTGCTTTACTGTCTAGAGGCTAATTTTTTAAAATTCTTTTTCACACTGGAATAAATCATTAATCTTCCAAATACAAGATTTCCTTTGTTAATTTGTTCTTATGGTTGTTTTAAAGAATATATTTGATTTTAGTTAGTTGTATGACTGAATGCTTAATAGTGTTAAAAATTTTAAACTAGAAAATGCATTTTGATAAGTATTTATGTATTTATATTCTACTATACTCACTGCTATTGAGTCAATTTCGACTCATAGCGACCCATCCTTGGGTTTCCGAAGCTGTATCACTACAGAAGTAGATTGCCCAACCTTCCTTCCGAGGAGTGGCTGGTGGGTTTGAACTGCCAACCTTCTGGTTAGCAGTCAAATGCCTTAGGCATATTCTACTGTAGTAGAACATTTGTTATAGACCTCAATCAGATAAGCAATTATCAGGTAAGAGTTTAGAAAGAAAACATATTGAAAATACGCATAATATTATGCATTTCAAGATTAAGCATGTTTATTGGTTCATTGCTTTGGGGCAAGTTGAATGGAAATGAGCAAATTAATTAACAATTATCAACAGTAATGAATAGAAAAAGAATATAGAGCAAATTTAGCCACCTCTCCATACAAGTCCCTTGAAAAGGTAAGTAGTGTCATCTGAGTGTGAAATACTGAGATAAAGGTCTTACCCAAAGCTACAGATACCATATTTTATATATTTCTTAGAAACTGGAATATTAATAGGTTTATACTGATGTGCAGGATTTTCTTATATAGGAAGTAAAATGATGTTTCCTTTGAAGTAGTGCAGCAACTTCAGGTACATTGAGAAAATTTAGTTTTATGCAAGGATGACTCAGGGACACACACCCTCAGCCAGTCCAGGCCTTTTGCAAACATAAGGCTGCAGTGAAGAAGTGTGTTCTTGAAGAGTAGTAGGAGGAAACACCAGTTTTCTGCTCTGTGTCAGTGGCACCTTCATACACATTGGACACCTGCTTGACCAAGAACATCCTTCTACTTTTCCTGAGAGTCAGCTAGAAGACAGGTAGCCATTAAGTTCTTTTATTTTTCACTTTTATTGTGATTTGGGTGAAAGTTTACAGAACAAATTCATTTTCCTTACAACAGCTCACATACACTTTTTTTCATGACATTGACTGCAATTTCCTACAATGCAACAGCTCCCCTCTCACTTCCTCCCCATAGTTACCTCTTCCCTGTGTCCTTCCCTCCCATGCCTCCTGGCCCCTGAGCTGTCTCCCTGTGTATACATAGCCCTTCTACACTTCCATCATAGATCTCTCCAAGGAGTGTATCTACTTAATGTAAATGTTCAACTCATATGCCTGTCGTTTGTTTGGCTGGAAGCCACAGGAGTGGGTTCAATTCCAGACCTGAAGCACAGCTGGGGACCATAGTCTCAGAGGTTCCACCAGGCTCTATCGGACCAGCAAACCTGGTCCCCCCCCCCTTTTTTTGTGATTTTGAGTTTTGTTCCACATTGTTCTCCCACTCTATCCAGGATCTCCTACATAGATCCCCCCTGAGTGGTTGACAGTGGTAGCTGGGCACCATCTAGCTCTCTTGGTCTCATAGTCGTATAAGGTAGCCACTAAGTTTTAGAAGTCACATCATGAAGGAAAATGTCAAAGTTGTTTCATTCCTCATATGCCTGAGAGTTAACATCTAAAGTGTGAGTTTCATTTCATTCTTGATTGTGGACAGGGTGATAGGAGTGTTGTAGATACCACTTGCATTTATTTATCCAATTTTTTATTCATTAAAAGAGGTTCTTTGTGTGTTTGTGTGTGTGTGCGAAGAGGGTTTTGAAAATATTGTTCTATTGTAATATCTATGGAAGAATTAAGGTGCTTTCGTGGTGTAGTGGGTAAGGCATTTGAATGCTAATCAGAGAGTTGGTGGTTCAAACCCACCAGCTGCTCCATGGGAAGAAGATGAGGTGATCTACTTCCATAAAGATTTACAGCCTTGGAAACCCAATGGAAGTTGCTATGAGTCAGAATCAACTCGATGGCAGTGAGTTTGGTTATGAGTATGGGTAACTTGAAGCACTTACTGGTGAAGATCAGAGGCTACAGTCTTCAGTATGGATTTCACCTCAACATAAAGAAAACAAAAGTCCTCACAACTGGACCAATAAGCAACATCATGATAAATGGAGAAAAAACTGAAGTTGTCAGGGATTTCATTTTACTTGGATCCACAGTCAACACTCATGGAAGGAGCAGTCAGGATATCAAATATCATATTGCACTAAAAATCTGCTGCAAAAGATCTCTTTAAAGTGTTAAGAAGCAAAGATGTCACTTTGAAGACTAAGGTGCACTTAACCCAAATCATGCTATTTTCAGTCGCCTCTATGCATGTGAAAGCTGTACAGTGAATAAGAAAGACTGCAGAAGAGTTGAGGCCTGTGAATTGTGGTGTTGGCGAACAATACTGAAAATACCGTGGACTGCGAGAAGAACGAACACATCTGTCCTGGAAGAAGTGCAGCTGGAATGCTCCTTGGAAGTGAGAATGGCCAGACTTCGTCTCACCTACTTTGGCCATGTTACCAGAAGGGATCATTCCCTGGAGAAGAATATCATGCTTGGTAAAGTAGAGGGTCAATAAAGTAGGAGAAGACCATGAACAAGATGGCTTGACACAGTGGCTTCAGTATGGATTACACCTCGTAATGGTCTCAAGTATAATAAGGATTGTGAGGATGGTGCAGGACCGGGCAGTGTTTCTTCTGTTGTATGTAAGGTTGCTATGAGTCAGAGCCAATTTGACACCACCTAACAACTCGGAAGGAAGGTTGGGCAATCCTACTTCCGTAGTGATACTGCCTCGGAAACCCAAGGAGGGGTCGCTATGAGTCGGGGCCGACTTGACGGCACATAACAACAACAACAACAACAACAACAATATGAATTATAATTCTCTTAGAACCATTGTAAAACAGTATATATATATCTATTTTTTCCTATCTGTTTTGAAGTTTTAGCTAAATTTTATATCATTCCTTTGTTTTATTGTTGCTGGTGAATTTTTGGCTCTTTCTTTCCCTCTCTTTCTGAATAAAAGCCCAAAAACTTTGGTGGGAAAATTCATTTTATTATAATTTCAGATACAACTGAAATGATTAACACCAAGTACAATTTATGGGTCACCATTAGTCTTCTGTCTATAATTATCTAAAAATCCTGATAGTTTTTTGATAAACTTAATGGTTTTACATTTTAGGTGGGCAAAAAACCAAGTTGAAAGCAAGATAATCCTCATGTTTTTATATCGAATGACAGCAAAATACAGCAAAAAACAACTGCCTCATAATGCAGTATTTAGGAGATTATCTTCACTGGAAGGCTTTTTTCAACTTGAGTAGGTAGGTCTTGTTTAGCTGCCTTGGTGGTAAATGTTCTGCATCTTTAGCTTATGGTCACGTAACAGTTATGGTAGGCAGAATTCTAAGATAGCTCCAAGATTCCTCCTTGCTGATGTGCTCACCCTGTATAATCCCCTCTACTTGAGCATGGGTGGGCCTGACATAATCAGGTAAGCCCTTTTTTTAAAAAAAAAAATTTTGATCAAATTTTTTATCTTGGTGAAAGTTTATTTTCCATACAATAGTCCATACACATTTTGTTTCATGACATTGATTGCAATCCCTACAGTGTAACAGCCCTCTTCCTACTTCCTCCCTGTGGCTACTTTTTCCCTGTGTCTTTCTTTCCCATTTATTCCTACCTCTGAGCTATCTCCCTGTGCATATACTGCCCTTTTGATCTCCCATAGTTGATTGTTCTAAGGAATGTACCTACCTGGTGTAAATGTTCACCTGATACTCCTGTCTGTTTGGCTGGAAGCCATAGGAGTGAGTTCAGTTCCAGGCCTGAAGGGTGACTATGGGCCATAGTCTCAGAGGTTTCACCAGGTTCTGTCAGACCAATAAACCTGATAGATTTTTATGATTTTGAGTTTTGTTCGACATTTTTTTCCCCCACTCTATTCCAGGATCTCCAGCACTGATCCCTTTCTAAGTGACTGACAGTGTAGCTGGGCACTGACTAGCTCTTCTGGTCTCAGGGGTCATGTATGCTGAGGTTTGCATGGTCTATAGTCCCTTTGACTAATTGTTTCCATGTGTCTTTGGTTTTCTTCATTCTTCTCGGCTTCAGACAAGGAGTGACCAATTGTTGCATCTTAGATGGCTGCTTGCAAGCTTTCAAGACCCCAGTCACTACTCACCAAAGTAGGATGTAGAACAATGTTTTTATGTAGTATGTTATGCAAATTGAGCTCGATGTCCCCTGTGACCATGGTCCTGAGCCCATGGGCCCAACAACTCACTTCCTCAGGGTGGTTGGCTGTGGCTAAGAAGTTATCATCACGTTGTCCCCCTATCAGATGAGTCCTTTTAAAAGAGGGCGTAGAGGTCAGAGATGGAAGAAGTAAGAGAGACTCAGAGCTTCAGCAGCTGCTTTTCTGTTGGCTTTGACAATGCTGTCTGAATGAGTTCTAGAGCCACAGGGAAATGAATTCTGCCAGCAACCACATTAGCTTGGAAGAGAATTCTGAGCCCCAGATGAGACTATGGTCCCACCCAACACCTTGATTTCAGCCTGCTGCAATCCCTAGTAAAGAACTCAGTTTAGCAGGACCCAGACATTTGACCTACAGAGCTGTGTGATAATACATGGATGGATCTTTAAGCCACTAAATTGTGGTGATTTGTTATGCAGCAATAGAACACTGATACAGTAATGAATTTTTAAAAAGTACTTTTAGATTTAAGTGATTTGCTTTATTTTAATTAACTCTGATTCTCTCCCTAAGGGAAATGTTCATTTCTGGTTTCATTTTACTTTTTTGTTATTCTGTGTCGAAACTTTGATGAATTTAGTTGCAGTTTAGTTGTTTTCTCTCTTCTGCCCATTTTTCTCAGTTCTGAGGACAAGATGGAGAATTTAAATTGTTTGTTGGTCCTAGCTGTCACTGAGGCTTAGAAACCCTGATAAAATGGACTGTCAGTTTAGTGGAACCTCACCCAACAGAGGCTTTAGAGGTTAGGGCAACTAGGTTAAGAGCCAACAGTAAATCCAGTGTGTTTTTAAAAAAAATATTATTTTTGCGTTTTACAAATAAACTTATTTACATACATTGAGAAGACTGCACAAATCATAACTCACAACTCACTTAATTAATTTCCACCAAGTGAACATATATATGTAATGCACTCAGATAAAGAAACAGAATTTTTCCAGTACTCCAAACTTTTCCTATACACCTCTAGGTCATGAACACCCCCTTGAGGGGTAGACCACTATTCTGGCTTCTAGCATCACAGGTTAGTTTCGTCCGGTTTCATCTGTATGTTCTCTTTTGTATCTGCCTTCCTCACCTCAACATTATATTTGTGAGAAGGATCCAAGGTAACACATTAAGCAGTGGTTGGTATTTTCTTCTTGTTGTATAGAAGCCCATTCTAATAAATATGCCACAATTTATGTAACCATCCTACTATGAGAATTGTACCTGTTCCACTCTTTTAAATTAAGCTTTTTTTTTTGGGGGGCGGGCTATTACCAATAGTCGATGGCACATAACAACAACAACAACAACAGTAGTGCTGCTGTGAACATTCTTGTTCATGTATTTTGGTATTTTGGTGAATGTTCGTTTATAGTTAGGAGAAGAATTGCTGGGTCAAAATCTATTACCCATATACCTACTTAGGTAGTAGTAACATATACTAAAGTTATAGTATCTACAGCTTTAGTAGATATTAAAAAAATAATTTTCTAAAGTTACTGTATCAATTTATACTCCCACAGCAGTCATGTGAGAGTTAGAGAATCATATACTTATAGAATTTATGGCATTATAGTCTTTATTATATTATTATTTTTAATTTTAAACATTCTGATGTGTGTTAGTGGTATATCATTGTGATTTTAATTTGCATTTCCCTGGTGCGTAATGTTGAACACTTTTTCATGGTTATTGAGAGCCAGTATTTTTTAAACTTTGGATTGAGAATCATTATTAAGTCATGAAAACAATTCAGTACTTTGAAAAGCAAGCCAAACCCACTGCTATTGAGTCGAAACCAATTCACAGTGACCTTATGGGATGGCATAAAACTGCCCCATAGGGTGTCCACGGCTGTAAATCTTTACAGAAGCAGACTGCCTCCTCTTTCTCTTTCTCTCATGGAGCGGCTGGTAGGTTTGAAAGTGCTTTAAGGTTAGTCTTTTTTAAAAAGTGAAATAGAATTGCATAGAATAGAATAGAGTGAAATGCAAATTATAATGGTATGTAGGGTATTACGAACTTTTGCTTCAATTTCATATATAAAAATATACACACCTATATGTTTATATGTATGCCGTTGTCATCATTAGCTGCCATTGGTTCAGACTCAGAGTGGCCCTGCATAAAACAGACTGAAACACTGCCCAGTGTGCCATCCTCTCAATTGTTAACATGCTTAAGCCCAACGTCACAGCCTCTATGTCAGTCCATCCTGTTGAGGGTCTTCCCTTTTTTGCTGACTCTGTACTTTATCAAGCATGACATCCTTCTCCAGGGACTGATCCCTTCTGACAATGTGACCAAAATATGAGAGGTGAAGCCTGGGTGTTCTTGTTTCTAATGAGCATTCTAGCTGTACTTCCTCCAAGGCAGATTTGTTTATTCTTCCAGCAGTCCGTGATACATTCAATATTCTTCACAAACAACATATTTCAAATGCATCAATTCTTCTGCAGTCTCCCTTCTTCATTGTCCATCTCTCACATGCATGTGAGGCTATTGAAAATACCATGGCTTGGGTCAGGTGCATCTAAGTCTTCAACATCTTTGCTTGCATCAGATTTGCCAATGCAGTACGTTGTTTGATTTCTTGACTGCTGCGTCTATGGGTGTTGATTGTGGATTCAAGTGAAAGGAAATCTTTGACAACTTCAATTTTTCATCCATTTATCATGATGTTGCTTGTTAATACAGTTGTGAGGACTTTTGTTTTCTTTATGTTGAGGTGTAATCCATACTGAATGCTGTAGTCTTTTATCTTCAACAGTAAGTGCTTCAAGTCTTCTTCACTTTCAGCTAGCAAGGTTGTGTTATCAGCATATCTCAGGTTGTTTACACCTATGCCCCAAGTTCATATTTACAGTTAAAATATATGTGACTGGGTGACATGAGTGGTTTGTGCTTGACCACTGACCTAAAGTTCAGCACTTTGAACCCACTGAGCAGCACTGCAGTAGACCGAGTGATCTGCTTCTGTACAGATTACAGCCAAGAAAACACCATAGAGCAGTTCTCAGTTCTGCTCTGCAATGTGAGTCCACCGTGAGTTGGAACTGACTGGATGGCAACAGGTTTGGTTTCCAACATTAATAAATCACTGTGGAAAATACATTTTTATTCGGAGCTGTGGTGAAGATGTTCAGAAAACCCTGTTGTGTATTATGTGCCTTTTTTTCTTCATCTATAACTTAAGACATATGTTTGTCTCATTTGTGTTTCACACAGTAGTGGGAGATAGAGCTAACAATTGGGATAATAGAATCCTGATTTAATGATGATTTTGTTAGGCCAAAACTGGAAGTAAATCATGAAGTTGAAATATATAAAGTAAAGGGAAGATCCTTGGTAAAATGAGTGTAAAGTCATTATTGAATGGGGGAGGCAGCTTTGACAGCAGGATATGATATAAAAACCCAGGGCAGTCAGTCCCAAATATACAACCCTTGTTCATACCCAAGGCTTTCTTGAAACACAGTATGTAGATGGTGCCCAGGAATCTGTATGCTTCACAAGTTCCTCAGTGATTCTGATCTTCCGGCAGCTTCATCAGTGGATTCTAGTGAATTTCCCTGAGCGGAGGACTCGTGTTGTTGTCAAGTCATCTCCAACTCGTGGCCACCCCAGGTGCAGCAGACCGGAACATCCCTCAGTCCTGCTTTGTCTTATGATTGTTGGCGTGCTCGGGTCCACTGTGTATTCCAAGTCCCTTCCAAGCCAGGGCCTTCACCTTTCAGCACTGTATGAGACAACACCATAGGGTTTTCATTGGCTTATTTTCAGAAGTAGTCTTTCTCAGTCTGGAACCTCTATTGAAACCTATCCACCATGGGTGACACTGCCAGTGATTGAATTATCAGTGGCACATCTTGCTGCCTCATAGCAACACTCAAGCCACCACAGTCTGACAAATTGACCGATGAGTGGTAGACTACATGTATATAAATAAGGGAAGAAGTCTTCTGGAAGAGGTTTGCTAAGGATGTGAACCTTTTTAAAACTAATACTCTACAAACCAATGTATTTCAGAGCTATTGTAGCCAATTATTTTACTTGCTATCATGAACTGAATTGTGTCCCCCCAAAATAAGTGTGAACTTGACTAGGCCATGAGTCCCAGTATTGTATGGTCGTTCTCCATTTTGGGATGTGTTGTAAATCTTAACTTCAATAAATTAATGAAGCAGGATTAGTGTGAGGTGTATCTTGAGTCACCAACCTTATGCAAGTCATACCTTTGCTTTGTCAGACCTTTTATCTCATAAGAGTTAAAAGGAGAGAGAAATGAACAGAGAGGAGAGGGACCTGACTACCACCAAGAGAAAAGAGCTGGGAGCAGATGGCATCCTTTTGACCTGGGTCCCTGCACTGAGAACCTTCTAGAGCCAGGGGAAGATTGATGCCAAGGTATATGGAAATTTCCAACGAACACCTAGCCCACAGGTATTGAGAGGAGAGAAAGGCCTTCTCCTCGAACTGGTGGCCTGGATTCAGACTTGTAGCCTCCTAAACTGTGAGAGAATAAATTTCTGTTTGTTAAAGCCATCCACTTGTAGTTCTTCTGTTATAGCAGCATTAGAGAACTAAGACAGCAATTAGTACCTTCCTAAAGGGGACCTAGATTCCCCTTCATTCAAGGGGTTCTGGGTCTATAAATGGGCTCAAGTCTGGGAACTGACTGAGAGACTGAGACTGTACTCTGGTGGTTCAAGCTGGGCTGCTGCTCACTGACATGGAATTTTTCCACTTGTACACATCGAGGAAGTAGTTAGTAGATTTCCCATTATTATTCTATAGGAATGAAAGTCAGGAGAAGCTATTTAATTAAAAATCATTATCTAAAATTTCTATACAATTAGAATGGAAGGCAGGCAGCAGTGTTAATTTGTTTTCTAATCCCTCTCTCTGCAGATTATAACATGCTAATCGTCTTTTTCTCTGAACCCCTATTTAAATGGAAACCCTAATGTGAGCTGCCTACATTTCTCAATCATGTAATATTTTGGTGCCTTTGTTTCTGAGATTTATGTGTTTTAACATTTGTATGCATTTTAAAGTTAAATTCTGAAGGCTTTATAAAAACCCTGCTTTCTAATTAACAACTGAATATAAAATGTTAGTATGATAAATATTAGCCACACATATTAAGGAATATTCAGAACCAATCTAGGCTTTTCTTTTCCTTTCTTTCTTTCTCTTGAAGGTAAGATTTATATTCTACTAGGTTCAAGAGAATGAATGCATAATTTGGATAAAATACTTCCCTGAATACCAATATTACTTTATATAGTAATTATAGGATTTTAAATGCCAATGAGTTCTGTTTCCTTTGTGTGAATTTATGAATGTAATAAAACACTTTTGACAAGGTAATCAAATAAAACAATCTAAGATTTAATTATCAGCTTTTTAAAGATTTTATGAACCAGATACTCTCTAGTGCCAGATCACTAAGGAGACTTAGGAATCACAAAATCCTGTTAAATCTTTCATTTTGTTTTTAAAATTGAAGCATTTTTTTTTACACTCTCACCATTACAAAGAAAAAATCAAGCATAGAAAAGTATGAAGAAAAAATTTAAAGCCATTCAAATCTCTGCAGCTCCTATGAAAGTACTGTTAATATTTTGGTGGATATTCTTCTAGTTGTCTCAGTATATGCCTTTGCACACACACTCACAGAAACATATACTCGGTTTTACATAAAAATGTTAATACTATGTAATATGCTATTACTGATGTCAGGTAGCTGGATTTTTACATACACTTTTTTGTTGCTTCCATGTCAATAAAAAGAGAGATCAAACCATCCGATCTGCAACTTATACAACTATGAGACCAGAAGAACTAGATGGTGCCCGGCTACCACTGTCATCCACTTGGAAGGGATGTAGGAGATCCTG
>NW_006922188.1:1114913-1116150 GCF_000298275.1 Orycteropus afer afer | reverse complement strand
CAAAGTATATTATGTGAACTGCTGTATGAAAAGTGAATTTATGCTGTAAATCTTCACCCAAATCAAAATAAAAAAAAAAAAAAAGAGGTAAATCATTATTTTTAATGGTTTCATGATAAATACATATGATCATTTATTTAACAGAATGTGGACATTATCAAACAATATCAATAATATCACACACAAGTAAAATCTTGCTGAAGATAATTCAAAAATGGTTGGAGCAGTATGTTGACAGGGAACTTTCAGAAGTTCAAGCTGGATTCAGAAGAGGATGTAGAACAAGGGATATCATTGCTGATGTCAGATGGATCTTGGCTTCAAGCAAAGAATACCAGAAAGATGTTTACCTGTGTTTCATTGACTACACAAAAGCATTTGACTGTGTGGGTCATGACAAATTATGGATAACATTGTGAAGAATGGAAATTCCAGAACACTTAATTTTGCTCATGAAGAAATTGTACATAGACCAAAAAGCTGTCATTTGAACAAAACAAGGGGATACTGTATGGTTTAAAATCAGGAAGGGTGTGTGTGTAGATTCTACACTTGCACCATATTTACTCAATCTGTATGCTGATCAAATAATCCAAGAATCTAGACTATATGAAGAAGTACACAGCATCAGGATTAGAGGAAGACTCATTAACAACCTGAGAAATGCAGATGACACGACCTTGCTTGCTGAAAGTGAAGAAGGCTTGAAGTACTTACTAAAGATCCAAGATTACAGTCTTCAGTATGGATTACACCTCAACATCAAGAAAACAGAAATGCCCACAACTGGACGAATAAGCAACATCATGATAAATAGAGAAAATACTGAAGTTACTAGGGATTTCATTTTACTTGGATCCACAATCAACACCCATGGAAGCGTCAGTCAAGAGATCAGACATTGCATTGCACTGGGCAGATCTGCTACAAGGGACCTCTTTAAGTGTTCAGAAACAAAAGATGTCACTTTGAAGACTAAGGTGCACCTAACCGAAGCATGGTATTTTCAATCACCTCATGTGTGTGAAAGCTGGGCAATGAATAAGGAAGACCAAAGAAGAGTGGATGCCTTTGAATTACGGTGCTGGTGAAGAATACTGAAAATACCATGAACTGCCAGAAGAACGAAAACAAATGTGTCCTGGAAGAAGTGCAGCCAGAATGCTCCTTGGAAGCAAGAAAGGCCAGACTTTGTCTCACCTACTTTGGTCATGTTGTCAGAAGGGACCATTCCTGG
>NW_006922188.1:1111022-1114227 GCF_000298275.1 Orycteropus afer afer | reverse complement strand
GTTGTTTGCCATCGAGTTGGCCCCGACTCATAGCGACCCCTCCTTGGGTTTCTGAGGCAGTATGACTACGGAAGTAGGATTGCCCAACCTTCCTTCCGAGGAGTGGCTGGTGGGTTTGAACCGCCAGCCTTCCGGTGAGCAGTCAAGTGACTTAGGCACTATGCTACCAGAGCTTCTAATCTGCACATAGTGGTTTTTAAATTAATCCAAATGCCATCCATTTTTATAAAGATTTACCAATGTGTTGTTTTAAAGTTTTAAGATTTTGTGTTATGGTTAAAAATGGCCTCTGTCACCTCAAGATTTTGTAGAAATTCTCACCCATGTTTCCTCATAGTAGTCTTAGACTTTAGTTTTTTTCACATGATAATCTTTCATCAGTCTGGGATTTATTTTGAATAAAGAAAAAGTTAAAAAGCCAGTTTTATTTTCACCCCAATTGCTAGTCAGTGGTCAGATGAAATGACTATCCTGTCTTACTACTAATATCAAATGACTCCTTTTCTTTTTTTCCCCCAATATTAGACTTCTCTTACATATTTTAATCCATTTCTGGGATCTACCCTGTTCTATTGGTCTGCCTATTTTTGAGTAATTTATTAGTACATTTTTATTTTTGTGCTTTATCCTATTTATTTTTTTGTAGGGTAAATATCCATTCATTATTATTTTTCTTATTTAGATTTTTTGGCCATTTCTGCATATTTATTTGATGAACTTCCAAATCATTTGGTTGAACTCAAGAAGGCCACACTAGGTTTTTCATTTGGGGTTGTATGGTACTTATAGATTAACTGAGGGAAAATTGGCACTTTTACAATTGCTTTTCTCAATTGAAGAAAAAAGACATGTTTGAATAATATATTCAAGCATTCTCTTATGTCTTTTAGTAGCATTTTCTGTTTTCATCATATAGGCCTTGGCCATTTTTAAACATTTTTCCTAGATATTTTAAGTTTTGATGTTACTATCATTTCTTCCCATAATATTTTCTAATTGTTAATTGTTAGAAAAAAACAAACTACTGACAACAACAACAACTGACTTTATTCATTTTATACCTAGATACATTAATTAATCTTCTAATTTTTTTCCCCTCTAATAATCTTTCATTGATTTTAGCCTTCTAAAATTTCACCAAGTGGTACTCAGGAGAAGTACATATAACTACCTTACTGTAGAAGATGACCTAAGACTACTAGAGAATAAACCAAAACCAAATTCACTGCTGTCGAGTCGATTTTGACTCACAGCGACCCCTCCTTGGCTTTCCAAGGCGGTATCGCTATGGAAGTAGATTGCCCAACCTTCCTTCTGAGGAGTGGAACCTGAGATAAAACAGCATTTGTGGAATATAATTTTTGCATCTTGTTGCTGTTAGTTGCTGTCCAGCTGACTCAGGTTCATGGCCACCTTATGTGTAACAGTCCTGTGCTTTCTTCATGGTCATTGGTATGAGTCCATTGTGGTTCTTGCATCAATCCATCTTATGGAGGGTTTCCCTTATTTTCTCTGACCCTCTGTTTCTTAAATATGATGCCCTTTTCTAGTGATTGGTTTTTGATGATGCCATGTCCAAAGTAAGAATATCAAAGTCTTGCCATTCTTTCTTCTAAGGAACATTCTGGTTGTAGTTCTCCTTTTAGCAGTCTACAGTATATTCAGTATTCTTTGCTAACACCACAGTTCAAAGGTGTCAGACTAAGTAAGTATATTAGAATGAGTGAACTTGCTGTTCTTATTAGATTTTCCAATATTCTTATATTCCCTTTGATAGTCAGTTAAGCAGTCTCTTAGAATTAATTTCTGTGGATTCTATATTGTTTATGTGGGCAGGATAGAGGATGGTTTAATTAAGCCTGATGGTTTAATTAAGCCTGGTTCAGAAAGGAAACTGAAGGAATGGAAGGGAAAACTGAACTGACTTCCTCAAGTATAGAAGTTTTACTAGGTTGTGAATTCCTGGTTTGCTAATTTTTTTTCTTTAAAATCTTCACAATAAATAAATAAATAACTTCTCTAGCTGTGAATATTCCTACTTCCACCTTTCAACACACACCTACTGCTCTAACTACCCTTCATCCCAAACCCCCAGCAAGTAGGTGTATGGTGGTGTGATAATGCCATCTGCTGGTGTTCCAGGGAACTGTATGAGGTAACCCCTTCCTCTTCCACTCCACTTGGTGAACTGTGGTGCTTTAGACTGGACTTGTGTCTTGGAACCCAGATCCAGGCTTGGGAGTGAGCACTTTATGCTTGTGGCTATAGACAGAGAAAGAACGGGAATCAAATTCCCAGACCGGAGAAAGGCTACCGGGGAAAGCAGGGAAATAAGGAAGGAGCATGAAAGGCCAGGTCTACAGGGGCTGGTAGACTGCAAGGACTAGATCCAGAAAGAGTGATCAACAA
The DNA here is from genome assembly GCF_000298275.1 of Orycteropus afer afer. Lineage (NCBI taxonomy): Eukaryota > Metazoa > Chordata > Mammalia > Tubulidentata > Orycteropodidae > Orycteropus > Orycteropus afer. Next base: position 1,111,818 of record NW_006922188.1, on the reverse strand, counting down.
AGGTGTTCCAGCAGGAAAAACTCTGAGAAAACCCCTGGAGCAAAGCAGAAGGGAGATGTCGTTTATGAAACATTTGTGTTCAGCTTTGGGGCAGGGATACTCTTAATTATGGCCTTCCAGTCAGTTCTGACAACTCTCGTTAGGCATTTTTTCTTCACCTTCTTTTTTTTTCTTTTAAATTTTCTTAAAAATTCTTTTTTAAACTCAGATAACTCCACATGTGGTCAACTCTTTAATAGCCTGTTTGTACTCTCTCTTCTCCCCCTTTCCCCTTTCTCCTCTCTTTACCCCTCCTTCTTAGCCCCCGGCCCCTTCCCTCTTTTCCCTTTCTCTGTAAGCTCTTATGCTTGCAATCGCAGGAACATCTCCCTTTTTCTCTTTCTTTCTTCTGTTTGAAAGCCAAAAATAATTCTAATTCAGTGGTAAATGTAAGGATAGCACTTGTGGGTCAGCTTTATCAACAAAAAGGGAAGGCAGAGGTCATGAAATAAGGAATCAGTGCCACCAACACCTGAAGTCCTTGCAGGTAGCAGGAGTCCCCTTTAAAAGCCTCTGTCTTCCCATTTAACTCCAATAGAGGTTTTCTCATGTACCTCCATTCAAGACTTGTCTGTTTTCATCACTGCCCAATCTCCAACCTGGTCCTCAGAAGGAGCTGTATTAATAGCTGGTGAATGAATGAATAAATATTCTTGGTTAATAAGCCAATCTGAGTTTTTCTATATTACTATATTTCTATTTAGGAGCTCTGGTAGCATAGTGGCTAAAGCACTTGACTGCTAACCAGAAGGCTGGC
>NW_006922188.1:1102603-1110238 GCF_000298275.1 Orycteropus afer afer | reverse complement strand
TGTGTGTGTGTGTGTATAAACCAAAACCAAACTCATTGAGTCAACTCATAGTGACCCCCTTTTGGGTTTCCGAGGTGGTAAATCTTTACAGAAGTATATTGCCCAGTTCCCTCTGTGGAGTGCCTGGTGGGTTTGAATCACCAACTTTCTGGTTAGCAGTCAAATGCCTTAGCCACTATGCCACCAGTGCTCTTCTGTGTGTGTGTGTATATATATGAAAACACAATGAAATGACCAGCTTTTACCTATCTTTGCTTCTCAAGTGCTCCTTGCATCCTCCCCAAAATAGAAGCTAAGATGCTTGAATATAGAGGAGAAAATAACAAATTGGAGAGCTGAAAAAAGTTAAGCATTTGGTAAATTGTCTCACTCTATGTATTCTCTTTTTGCAGAGTCTCATTTGTTCATAAACTCTTGATCACAGAGACAGAGAAGTATTTCGTCACTATGAGTTGGAATTGACTCGACAGCAATTTTTTTTAAATATATATGTAGCACTAAGCACAGAGAGGATGTTGGATTTTCCAAATATATTTTAGAATCTTTCCCTTTCTTATGATCTGCCTCCAAACTGGAGAGACTCGGCAGGCATCCTGTATTTTACGGATTGTTTCTTTGACATTGTTCTTGTACAAGAATTTTTGGGGATGGGGGGGTAGGGAGATCACTGTGACTTCCTATTCCCAAACCCCAGATTTCCTGACTATCTCTCAAATCTCTGTGAACTTAAAGAAATGCTTCCATTACAGTGCAAAGGGGAGGTTAAAATAAGTGAGAAGCTGGCCTGAATTAAGATGTGTGAGCTGACTGAGTGTATCCTATTGTTGTTGTTGTTTGCCATTGAGTCAGACCAGACTCATAGCGACCCCTCCTTGGGTTTCTGAGGCAGTATCACTACGGAAGTAGATTGCCCAATCTTTCTTCCCAGGAGTGGCTGGTGGGTTTGAGCTATCAGCCTTCTGTTTAGCAGTCAAATGCCTTAGGCACTATGCTACCAGAGCTCCTTGTCCTATTAGAGTGTGGCAAACCCTGGTTAATTCCTGAAGATGTGTCCTTACATCCCACTTCTGGATGGATGTCTATTCCTGGTTGGCTTGGATGTTGATGGTCCTGGGGGGAGGGCTGGTATTCCATCTTTCGGGCACCGACTTCATGGAATGTGGGTGCTACAAAGTAGGAAAAGAGCAGGCACTGGCCTGAGAGTCACAGGGCTCTCAGGCTGAATCCTGGCAGTGCCTCAGGCTGTGTGGCCCTGGAACATCACAGCGCCCTAGTTTACTGTACTTGCAAAAGGGGAGTAATGCAGCCTCCTTAGAAGAGCTGATGTAAGGCTTGGCGCTAACATATGTAAAGGGCTAGCAGCCTTTTCTCAGCCCACTGTCACAGTTGTGACTACGGTATTCACCTGTTGCCTTTTCATTTCTCCCCTAGGTACCTTGGGATCACCAGGCCCCTCACCTACCCTGTGAGGCAGAATGGGAAATGCATGGCGAAAATGATTCTGGCTGTCTGGCTGCTCTCCGCCTCTATCACTCTCCCCCCGCTGTTCGGATGGGCTCAGAACGTGAACGACAACAAAGTGTGCTTGATCAGTCAGGACTTTGGCTACACCATTTACTCCACCGCAGTGGCGTTCTACATCCCCATGTCGGTCATGCTGTTCATGTACTACCAGATCTACAAGGCTGCCAAGAAGAGTGCAGCGAAGCACAGGTTCCCTGGCTTCCAACGGCGCCTGGAGGAACCCGAAACCGTCATCTCCATGAACGGCGGCGTGGTCAAGCTGCAGAAGGAGGTGGAGGATTGCGCCAACCTGTCCCGGCTCCTCAAACACGAGAGGAAGAACATCTCCATCTTCAAGCGCGAGCAGAAGGCGGCTACCACCCTGGGGATCATCGTCGGAGCCTTTACTGTGTGCTGGCTGCCGTTCTTCCTCCTGTCGACCGCCAGGCCCTTCATCTGTGGCACCTCCTGCAGCTGCATTCCACTGTGGGTGGAGAGGACTTTCCTGTGGCTGGGTTATGCGAACTCTCTGATTAACCCGTTCATCTATGCCTTCTTCAACCGCGACCTGAGGACCACCTACCGCAGCCTGCTCCAGTGCCAGTACCGCAACATCAACCGCAAGCTGTCCGCTGCGGGCATGCATGAGGCGCTGAGGCTGGCTGAGAGGCCCGAGAGACCTGAGTTCGTGCTGTAAGGTTAGTCCTCACTATTTTTTCTTTCACACCCCCCCCAACTATTTTATGGACCTTCTTTGAGAAGTTGTCCCAGAAGACTTCCTGAATTTTCTACTAAACATATCAACTTGGAATTCAGCATAGTATAGACTCTGGTCTTTGATCCAGTAGCATTCAAGAAGCCAAAGATAGGTACTTAGTTGAATTGGAAGAGGAGACTGATTTTTTTTTTTGCTGATGAACAGCAGTTGATGTGATTGGCCAGAAGGAAAGATGATGTTTCCACTTTTTTTTTTGCCCATAAATAGTATTCAAATTATTTCCCCATCCCTCTGATCCCTGTAACACCATCAATTTAATAGCTATTACTCTTCTACTCAATGACATTTTTTTTTTTTTTTGATGACTACAACTTTGTTGCTAAATTTTTCTCTTGAGGAAGGAAGCAAAGGTGATCTCTTTAGTATGTACTTATAGCCACAAAATATAAAAGGAAGCAGCCAGGGAGAAAGGGGCATGATGAGTATGGGGAGATGAAAGGATGGGGCAATGTCTTGAAAGCCATGGGAGCTTTCCTAAAGTGCTGTCCCACCCTTTAGGAGTTGAGAACGGGTAAGGGTTGTTGAGTTTGTTTATGAAGCATTTTGTTGTTGTTGTGTGCTATCAAATTGATTGTGATTCATAATGACCCAATACAGCAGAGTAGAACTGCCCTGTAGGGTTTCCTAGGCTGCAGTCTTTATGGGAGCAGAACACCAGGTCTTCCTACAGAGCCACTGGTGGATTCCAACCACCAACTTTTAGGTAGTTAGCAGCCGAGTTCTTAACAATTGCTCTGCCAAAGCTACTTAGGTGACATTCAAACCAAAAACACCTGTTGCCATCAAGTTGATTCTGATTCATAATGACTGTATACGCAGAGTACAACTACCCCATAGGGTTTCCAAGGCTGTAAATCTTTAGGGAAACAGACTGCTACATCTTTCTCCCACAGAGCGGCTAGTGGGTGTGCATTTCCAACCTTTTGGTTATCAGCTGAGCACTTAACCACTGCACCACCAGGTCTCAATTACACTCGAGTGTTGTGATCTGTAAAAAGATGGCAAAGGGCTGATGGTGATAAAGAAGTAGAAATTTTCATGTAACCTGTTTGCTAATGAATTTACAAATACCTTTTTTCAAGAACATGAATGGTAGCTGTACATGTGGACCTTGCCGGGTAGTATACACAGGAATCAGATCTACTACTACATCTGTGGACAGAGATGATGGAGAAGCTCAATATCATCAGTCAAAACAAGGCCAGTAGTTGACTGTGGAACAGACCATCAGTTACTCATATCCAATGTCAAGTTGAAGCTGAAGAAAATTAAAACAAGTCCATTAGAGTGAAAATAGGACCTTGATTATATGCTACCTGAATTTAGAGATCATTTGAAGAACAGATTTGATGCACTGAACACCAGTGACCAAAGACCAAACGAGTTGTAGGATGACATCAAGAACATCATACATGAAGAAAGCGAAAGTCATTAAGAAGGCAGAAAAGGAAGAAAAGACCAAAATGAATGTCAGAAGAAACTCTGAAACTTGCTCTTGAACATAGAGTAGCAAAAGCTAATGGAAGATAGATATGATGAAATAAAAGAACTGAACAGAATATTTCAAAAGGAGCCTCAAGAAGACAAAGTAAAATATTAAAATGTAGTGTGCAAAGACCTGAAGTTAGAAAACAAAAAATGAAGAACATACTCAGCATTTCTCAAGATGAAAGAGCTGAAGAAAAAACTCAAGCCTCAAGTTGCAATATTGAATTCTGTGGGCAAAATATTGAGTGATGCAGGAAGCATCAAGAGAAGATGGAAGGAATACACAGAGTCACTCTAGTCAAAAGAATTGGTCGACGTCCAACAATTTCAGGAAGTAGCATGTGATAAAGAACCAATGGTGTCGAAGGAAGAAGTCCAAGCTGCACTGATGGCATTGGCAAAAAACAAGGCTTCAGGAATTGAAGGAATACTCATTGAGATATTTGCACAAACGATGCTGTGTTGGAGGCACTTACTCATTTATGCCAAGAAATTTGGTAGACAGCAGCTACCTGGCCAACTGACTGGAAGCAGTCAAATGGTGCCCATTCCAAAGAAAGGTGATCCAACAGAATGTGGAAATTATCAAACAATATCATTATTATCACACACAAGTAAAATTTTGCTGAAGATAATTCAAAAACGGTTGTAGCTATATGTTCACAGGGAACTTCCAGAAATTCAAGTTGAATACAAAAGAGGACATGGAATAAGGGGTATCATTGCTGATGTCAGATGGATCTTGGCTGCAGGCAAAGAATACCAGAAAGATGTTTGCCTATGTTTTGTTGACTATGCAAAGGCCTTTGAATATGTGAATCATAACACATTATGGATAACATTGCAAAGAATGGGAATTCCAGGACACTTAATTGTGCTCACAAGGAACCTGTACATAGACCAGGAGGCTGTCATTTGAACAGAAGAGGGGGATACTGCATGGTCAAGAAGAGTGTGTGTTGGGGTTGTTATCATTTCACCATACTTATTCAATCTGTATGCTGAGCAGATAATCCAAGAAGCTGGACTATATGAAGAGGAACATGGCATCAGGATTGGAGGAAGACTCATTAACATCCTGTGATATGCAGATGACACAACCTTGCTTGCAGTAAGTGAAGATGTTTTGAATCTCTTACAGGTGAATATCAAAGACTGCAGTCTTCAGTTTGGATTGTACCTCAACGTAAAGAAAACAAAATCCTCACATCTGGACCAATAAGCAACATCATGATAAATGGAGAAAAGTTTGAAGTTGTCAGGAATTTTATTTTACTTTGATCCACAGTCAACACCCATGGAAGCAGCAGTCAAGAAATCAGATGTTATATTGCACTGGGCAAATGTGGTGCAAAAGACCTCTTTAAAATGTTGAAGAACCAAAAAAAGACATTCAGGCAGCCAACAAACACATGAAGAAATGTTTGCTATCATTAGCCATCAGAGAGATGCAAATCAAAATAACCACGAGATAACCATCTCACCCTAGCATTGACAGCAAAGTTTAAGAAGACGGTAAATAACAAATGCTGGCAAGGATATGGAGAGATTGGGACTCTTGTATATACGCTGGTGGGACTGTAAAATGATACAGCCACTGTGGAAATCAGTATGACGATTACTTGAAAAGTTGGAAATAGAAATACCATTTGATCTAGCCACCCTGTTGCTATGTATATATCCTAAGGAAGTAAGAGGCAGGGTACAAATAGATATGTGCATAGTCATGTTCATTGCAGCACTATTCACAATAGCAAAGAGATGGAAACAACCTAAGTGCCCATCAACTGAGGAATGGCTAAATAAACTGTGGTACATAAATATGATGGAATACTATGCAACCCTAAAGAATAATGTAGAATATGCAAAACACCACCTTATGTGGATAAACATGGAGGGCATTATGCTGAGTGAAATAAGTCAATCATTGAAGGACAAATATTGTGTTAGTCCACTACTATAAAAAGTCAAGGAAAGCTTTATACATAGAAGGAAGCTTTCTTTGTTGATTACCAGGGACAGGAGAGGGAAGGGAGGAATAATAATTCCTAGACAGGTTGAAAAAAAAAAATATATATATATATATATACATAGAAACCAAAGATTATTAATGGCTACCAGGGGTATGAGGGAGGGAGAAAGGTGAAGCTTTTGTTTTTGGGGCATTGAGTTTATGCTAATGATGGTGGAATATTTTGGAAAAGGATAGCAATAATGGTGGCACAACATGAAAAATGTCATCAATGTCCCTGATTTGTAAATGTGGAAGTTATTATGTTGGAGAATGTCTTGTGTATGTTTTCACCACAATAAAAGTAAAAAAAAAAAAAAAAAAAAAAATCAAAGAGCAAAGATGTCACTTTGAAGGCTAAGGTGCACCTAACTCAAACCTCAAGCCATGGTATTTTCAGTCACCTCATATGTATGTGAAAGATGGACAATGAATAATGAAGACCAAAAAAGAGTTTATGCCTTTGAATTGTGGTGTTGGCGAAGAATACTGGAAGTACCATGGACTGCCAGAAGAATGAACAAATCCACCCTGGAAGAAGTATAGCCAGAATTCTTCTTGGAAGTGAGAATGGCCAGATTTCATCTCATCTACTTTGGTCGTGTTGTCAGGAGGGACCATTCCCTGGAATAGGGTATCGTGCTTGGTAAAGTGGAGGGTCAGCGAAAAAGGAGAAGGCCCTCAATGAGATGGATTCACACAGTGGCTGCAGTGATGGGCTCAGGTATAGCAAGGATTGTGAGGCTGGTGCAGGACTGGGCAGTGTTTTGTTCTGTTGTGTGTAGGGCCACTATCAGTCAGAGCCAACTTGATGACACCTAACAACAACAGCAATGCATTTGGCTTGGTCATGAAGGAAGGACAAAGTAGTGGACAGCAGGTCAAATGAAGATTTTGTTATGAAATCTTCAAATGAAGATTGAGGTAGAGGAGACTATTTCATGTTTGAAAGCTGAAAGGAAAGAAACTTTGGAATGAGAAGACGGAAGCTGCTTGTGGGACACCTGATTGGTGTTGGATATGAGCGAGGAGGAGCCTGCTGGAAGGAATAGACCAGGGAACCAAAGACCATTATAGCTGAGAGGGACCTTTCCAATCATTTTGTCCCATCTTTTCCTTTGACCTGGAGAATATAATGTCCTACCATTAGCTAGTAGCATGACTTAGTCTAGATCCCACATAATATGAATCCTAGTTTTACACATTTACCACATTTGTTATGTTGTTAGGTGCCCTTGAGTCAGCTCCAACTCATAGCAACCCTATGTACAACAGAAGGAAACACTGCCTGGTCCTTTGCAAGCCTCACAATCCTTGCTATACCTGAGCCCATCATTGCAGCCATTGTGTCAATCCATCTCGTTGAGGGCCTTCCCTTCTTCACTGACCCTCCACTTTACAGAGCATGACATCCTTCTCCAGGGAATGGTCCCTTCTGACAACATGACCAATGTACGTGAGACGAAGTCTGGCCATTGTCATTTCCAAGGAGCATTCTGGCTGCACTTCTTCCAGGACAGATTTATTCATTCTTTTGGCAGTCCATGGTATGTTCAATATTCTTTGTCAACACCCCAACTCAAAAGCATCAACTCTTGTTCAGTCTTCCTTGTTCATTGTCCAGATCTCACATGCATAAGAGGTGATTGAAAATACCATGACTTGGGTTAGGTGTATCCTAGTCTTCAAGGAGACATCTTTGCTCTTCAGCACCTTAAAGAGGTCTTTTGCAACAGATTTATACTGGCCTTCTGACTAAGGAGACCTCTGTGCTTCCAGCCATCTTGAGGGTAAAACCCCTGTACTTGGAGAGGGACTCAAAGGTTTTGGCGAGCCATAAGAACTGGGTTCTCAG
>NW_006922188.1:1089667-1098938 GCF_000298275.1 Orycteropus afer afer | reverse complement strand
GCTGGTGGGTCAATGGTGAAATGCTTGGCTGCCAACCAAAAGGTTAGTGGTAAGAACCAGTGGCTCCATGGGAGAAAGACCTGGAGTTCGGTTCCCCTAAAGATTAAAGCGAAGAAAACCCGATAGGGTTGTTCTACACTGTCACATGTGGTCACCAGGAGTTAAAATTGATTTGACGGCGCCCAGCAACATGTCAAGAGGACCTGCACTAGGAGGTTGGTGTTGAGAGTAGAAAAGAGGCCAAGGATATCTGAGACATTGGGAGTTGACTAGTAGGTGAGTGATAATGGAGAGGGAGACTTCAGGTGCTCCAGCTTATGATCTGGGGGAATATAGTACAGTTCATGAACTGATGTGAACAGAGCCCCTCTGAACTGAAAGGGAAATACAGTCTCATCTTCAAGCTGAGAAGAGTAAGAGGTCCTGGGCTGGAGATAAGTCTGTGCAACACCATTGAGGACATAGCTTGTTTCTAAGTCCTGTAAGCCTTGACTAGTGTATGGGCTGAAATGTGGCACTTGTCCTATTGCATGAGGCTGAGTGGCAAAGACACCATGTCTTATGAAGAAACTGATCTGGTCACTAGGAAAACTAATCCAGTGAGTCACCCATCCAAAGGGCAGGCTTAGAGGAGAAGCGGGAGGGAATCCAGGTAACCAAGGGAGAGTGATACTTCACATTAGGCGGAGAGGCAGAGACTGGGAGCACAGCCCGGCCTTTGGACTTCACATGACCTTGCTCCTAAGCACAGGGATTTAGTTTAGGTAAGTTGAAGCCTCTGCAGGTGTGGAATTAGGGGAGTGTGGCATAGTGCCTAAGGCATTTGACTGCTAACCAGAAGGCTGGCAGTTCAAGCCCACCAGCCACTCCTCGGAAGGAAGGTTGGGCAATCTACTTCAGTAGTGATACCTCCTCGGAAACACAAAGAGGGGTCGCTATGACTCGGGTCTGACTCGACAGCAGTGTGTTTGGTTTTTTTGGTTGGACACTACACCAGTAGAAAGAGTCTTTTTCTCAGCTATTGGCCAAGTTTTCTCTATGGCTCCTGCCACTTCTGTGAATCTAGAAGAGATGAGGTGAGTTTGATGAGGTTTCCTGGTTTCTGCACACATATCTTACTTACTATAATGCTATTTCCAAGGTTTGGAGGAGAGAACACTTCTCATTACTGGTCATGCAGTGAGGATAGTGTTGAATATGTTGCATGTCCTGTTAGAAAACTGAACCCAGTCATACCTATAACAAACGATGTAATTCTCATTATTGTCAAGTAAGCCAAGTGTGTGGTAGTATCTTGGAGGCCATTTTTGAGAGTAAAGCATTTTTTTGTTTCAGTTGTATTATGAAAGTGAATTTCCAACTGGGTTATTTGGGGATGATTTGCAAAGGCAGCTTGTAGAATCTGTGAAATGTGTGAAAGAAGTCACAGCACTTTTTCTTTCCCTTTGGAGATACTTAGAACTCCTTGGAAGCTACAAATGATTCAAATTATGGAATGCTGTAAAAATGAGATCCACCCACCACAAAATGAAAACTCACATTTATGATTGTGCTAAGTCATTTTCTCTTCTCTCTCTCTCTCTCTTTTATAGGTAAAACTCCGACCCCGGTAGAACGAAAAGTCACGATTTACGATCAAAAGCAGAATTATGAAGACAAAATTAACAAGGCGAGACGGAGGTGGAAACAACAAAACCGTTTGCTGAGATTGCAGAGTGGAACGCAGCTTCTGTCCTTTCTCGGGATGGCTAAAACGTGACAAGCAGGGTGATCTGTTGTACAAAGTCTTATTATGAGGGAGAGTAACAACCTCTCCTTTCTTTTTCTGTGAATCAGTGCTATTATGTGCAAATGAATATAGTGCTCAGTTTATGACAGCTGATCATCTCAGCAATAAGCACTAACAGAACTGGATTCCACAAGGAAACAGTTTCTGGTGCTTTGCATATGTCTAAGTCCGTGCAAGTGGAAGAAAGTTCCAATGCACACTTCCATGCTTCTGAGTCTAGGCATTGTGGTGAATATTCAGGAATCATTCATGAGACAGAATGCATTTTGTTGTATGGCAGAGGGCGTTTTCCCAAGCAAACTGCAGTGAGCATAGTGTTGAATGTGTTGCATGTCCTGTTAGAAAACTGAACCCAGTCATACCTATTACAAATGATGTCTCAGAGCAGTGTTTGTTTAAAGCTTCTGTCAAATAGTTCGGCTTTTCTGCAGGGTCCCTGTGACTTCCCTACCAGTGTACTTTCTTGTTAACTCACTTACTGTTATGGTGTAACTCAGGAAGAGATCTCAGGATAGAAAGAATTCTAAAACCCAAATAGAGGTTTTTCTTGTGCTCACGCTTCTTCTGAGGGGTCCTGAGAGGTGAAGGGGATTCCTTCTGTGAGGTTTTTACCTGGATGAGGAGTGAGTACCTATCTAACCGCCTTGTATGCATTGTATATTGCTATGGTTACTGCTACAGAACTTTTGAATATCATTATACATAAGGGTGCAATAGGGCCACTGGCTGGTCCCTAACTGTTTGTTATTTTGAAGGAAATAGGAGAACAATAGGGTTTCCGTGAAAGACTGGGATGTTTCTGGAGGTTGAGCATTAACAGGTTAATTCTCATTGAGCAGCATTGTACTAAATAGAATTGCGTGGGTCAGAGGTTTCCTGGGCCACTGCTGGGCAATGCTACAGAACACCATTCTGTCTGTTCTAGAGAATTTACTGTTGTGTTTCTCTGTATCCTCAATCAAATGTGTGCCTGGTTAATTGTGCTTTTTTCTCCCCCAAAGGTGATAGATGTCTACGAAGGGCAGGTAAACAGAAAAGGTCCCTTTGCTGATAGTACTTGAAAAAAAAAAAAAAAAAAAAGATGGTATGATATTAAAAGCGTGGAAGCTAGGAGCTAAGGAGACAGAAAGATAGATGAGAAAAGAAGAGCACTTTTGAGGGGAAAATTTGAATGCAAGCCTTCATTTGATAAAAGAGAACTGAAAGAGAATATTTATTATTTTCCTACACTAAATGAAGCAGGTTTCTCACGGGATAATCTGGAATTGCTACGTGGATTATGAACTTATTTCAACCTTCATTGACATTGCTTCTTGCCAGATACCAGGAAGGTCTGCCTTTCCTGAACGGGGAGGTGGATACTGTCCTTTCAGACAATGCTTGTGCAAATCCCTGAGCCGCAGATTTACTAAAGTGACTCTATGTACTTATACTCATAACTTAAATCGTTAAATATGGTCAGATAAATGTTGTTACACTTGAAAATGTTTTATTATATTACAATAAATAAAGTTTATTTGTAGCCGTAATAACACAAGTCAAGTAATGATTTTTCGTTTAAGGTCTAATGTCATAGTTGCTGTGTGTAGAACAACAGAAAGACAAGCTTTATATATTTTCTAAAATCCTAATAGGGAGCTAAGACAGTTTTGTAATTCATTGCATGGCACTGTGAGGATTTATTCAAGTTGCAACTTCTTCTCCTTCTTCTTCTTTTTAAAGAAATTACCACTCATTCTTCAGTTTAATTAATGAGCATTAATTGGGCTTCTGCTACATTCAGCCCTGCAGGCATTGAGGGAACAAAGATGAGTCAAGCACTGTCCTTACTTTTAAGGAGTTTGCCATCAAGCTGAAGGCAGACATATCTTAGATTGTTGCAGTTAACAGTGTTGTAAGTGCTGTAGCAGTGTACAGGTAGGGCCGTGTTTCTTTCCTGTAGTGTAGGACAGGACATTATGGTTAACTGGATTGATTCAGGCTCTCAAGAATGTTTGTTTAATTTTTTTATTAGGGCCTTAGTTATTCAAATTGGCACTTTATCCTGCCTGACTTGAGTGCTTGATTATTAAATTCTCTACTTTCTTCCAATCACAGAGGCCAGTACACCCTGCTCTAAATGTATGGCAGCCATATGAAAAAGAAAGGGTAAAAACTGAGAGGTAAAATATATCAATTGCTTTTTCATATATGACATAATTTGCCATCGTGCCAAAGGTACAGCTTTTATTTTAACTAAGAATTGGGGAAATAGTTGAGGTAAACATTTTAGATATATTTTGTAACTGTTCAAGCAAGAATGACTATTATGACTAGTCTCTCTTCTCACTTTAAGGTGTCCGCTGTCATCTTTTGGCACGAGTGAGGATTGGGAAATGATGCTGGGAAGTAAAGTCCTTGTAAGGGATAACCGAATCACTGTTACCTTAGTATTTAATTTTCTTTTATAAAGTATAAAACAAGAAACACCCATAGAGTTCCTAGATTTCCTGGAAACTGGTAACTCTCAAAGTATTTACTGTGGTGTCATGTGCTTGAGAAGTTTATATGTATGTGTTTGATGATCATATCTTCATTCAATTTTATTAGATGCACTGATTGCAGGCATGCAGCCAACAATATGAATAGAAAATGGAGGCACTTTTTCAAATAGTTGATGCTAACGTAATAATTTTTGAATTGCCACCTAGGGATGGTAGGAATTTCCTCTCAGCATTTTAGATTGTCAACTGAGTCCTCAATTTAATAGACATAAACGTTTAGAAATCCTGCACTTATTAAAATAGGCCATGCTTCTTCCCCTCTGTCTGGAATGCTCTTCCTGCTTCCAATTATTTATTTAATGTATGTATTTGTCACTGTTCAGTAATTCTTCAAGGGCAGGGACCATGTCTGTGTTGCTTATCAGTATATGCCCAGCACCTGGCACTGTGGTTGGACTGTGTATAGTAGGCATGTAATAAATATTTCTTTAAGGAGGGAAGGAAAGGAAAAAGAGAGGAAGGGAAGGAGGAATAAAGGAGAGTGGGAGGGAAAAAAAGGAGAGAATGAGGGAAGAAAGAAAGAAAGAAGAAAGCAAGGGAAAGGTGGAGGGGGGGAAGAAAGAAGAAAAAGAGAGCAGATAGAGGTGATTTCTTGTTGTTGGCTGCTGTTGAGTCACCCCTGACTCATGGCTACCCTGTACACAAGGGAACAAAACGCTGCCTGTCCTATGCCTTCCCCATGGTTGGTTGCAGGTCAGATCATTGTGATCCATAGAGTATTCATTGGCTCATTTTCAGAGTTAATCACTAGACTTCTCTTCCTAGTTTTTCTTCATCTGGAAACTTCACTGACACCTGTTCAACATCATAGCAACACACAAACCTCCCCTGCCAGAGCAGTGGTGGCTACTCCGTGAGATGAACTGGCTGGCACTCGAACCTGGGTCTACCACGTGGAAGTGAGAACTCCACCACTAAACCAGACTTGCGCCTCTTTAATTTCCAGGTGAGGAAACCTGGGAGCCCAGTGTGATCAGTGGCATGCCCAGCGAGTGGGGGAATGACCTGGAATTAGGCTCCTCTGTGTGTGCCTCAGGCCAGTCCATGGTACTCCTTCTTTCGCATGAGCTACTCATATCAGGAGAGCGACCTTTTCTTAATTTTCTGCGCTAGTGGAGCAGAGTTTTGTATGTGTTATGGCCCATATGTTGAAACTTGTTTATCTACAGCTAGCCAGATGGTCCCTAACAGCACACAAAGAAGCCATTTGGAAACTTTCAGAGGGTCAGCGCATTTTGAAAGCACTCAGAATAATGCATATCGTGATGTCATTACTTACTCCAAGGAGTGTAAATGCAAAAAGGAGTGCTTTGGTAGATACTACTTGTGAAACATGGAGAATTTAAGAAACCTATTACCTATTCAGGGGATCTAGTTACCACAGACAGAAGTTTATTAGGTCTCTCCTTAACCTTGCTCTGTCTACAGTTTCCCTGGAGAAGGAAAATAGTTTCTTAACTGAAAATACTTTGCTTTTTAAAGTCTTGCTGAGCTAAATAAAATAGAGAAAGCAAAAACCAACAAAATCCTGATTATGCAGCACAAGCAACGGTGATATGACATAATCATCAACAAAAATGTGCCCACAATGCTTACTATGGCTAATCTGGTATAGAGAGTGAGAGGGTGACAATTATCAGAAAGAGATGGACAGTTAATAGTTATGTTGGACCTTTGCATTGAAAAAACAAAACAAAACAAACAAACAAACAAAATGCTAAGTCGAAGGAAATAAGACATTTTGGCTCCCTGAACAGGGACACATGACATCTTCAAGATTCTATTATTGAAAACTGTAACATTTATGCTCTGAGTACAGAACAAGATGAAGGTGTAGTGGACAAGAAATAGACTATGAAGAAATGAAACTCCAATCCATTATTTCTTCTTTAAGAAATTTATTGATTCATCCATTCACTCATTCATTCAAAAGCACATTTAGTGGTGTGTTAGACACTGCCGTAAGCATTAGAACCCACTGGTGAGTAAAACGGAAATGATTTCCATTCTTGTGGAGCTAAAAGTCTAGCAAAGGAGCTGAATGTTACATAAGTGATTATAACAAAATGCACTGTGTACTGTGATAAGGCCAGCATGAGGAAGTTCAGGGAAAAAAAAAATGCCTACCCCAATACATTGATAGAAATATTTCAGTCTCAGTACCTGTGCTGATGGAAGGAAGAATCCAAAATAGCAGATGGTAAGAAATAGTTGAAGTTTATTTTTGATGTGTATTATGTAATATTTTTGTGCCAAATTAACTTTCTTAATTACATTTTGATTGAGCTATTATTAAAATGCTCTTTATGCTTTAAACCCACTCTCCCTCACAGTGAGAGAAGTAGTTGAGGGCTATGCTGACAGGTAGCAGAAATCATCTGTAAATACAAGTTTGTCAGGGATAATTCACCATGTGAATAATCCACCTACAGGAAAACAAGATAGAACCAGATCTATAGAGTATACAACTGTATCTAGATGAAGCTCATGGATTATCTAATAGAACTCCCTATAGTTTTGGGGGCCAAGTGTACACTAAACTTGACCTTATTTTGTCTGAATATGCCTAAAACATGTGGTATAGAACAGTGCTTTGCGAACTATCTTTGGCGAAGAAACCATTTTAAAATCTGTCACATAACTGCATAGTAAGAACATAAGAAAAATTAATTATAAGAAATGAAAAAAATACATATGAAACATAAGTCCATTTTTAAAATTAGGTTCAACAGACATGAAATGGCATTTCAATAAATATGATCAAAACAAATGTAATGTGGAGAAAAAGAAAAGAATTACAAAAACTGACCATTGTTCATGGAAAGTGTACAGTTACACAATTGGGGAAATGGTAGTTACGAGGCTGAAAAATAACTATAGTATGATCATTGCACTGGGCACTTAAGTTTACAAGGCTTTTTTTAATATAATCTTTTGTGGTGGGTGTGATATAGCGTAGTGTCTAAGGCATTTGCTAACCAGAAGGCTGGCGGTTTAAACCCATGGTGGTTTAAACCCTTCCTGGGGAGGAAGATTGGGTAATCTACTTCCTTAGAGATACCACCTTGGAAACCCAAGGAGAGGTCCCTTTGAGTTGAATTGATTCGAAGGCAGTGAGGTTTTTTTTTTTTTTTCTTTTTTTCATGATAATAGGGAAGATGAAGACCTATAACAGTCTGAATCTGACGGGTCCACTTGGAGTAGTAAAGGGACAGAGAAGCTCCCTGCTTCAAAAATGTGCTCTGAAACATTCATGAATTAGAACCTTTGAACAACTAGAGCTTTGTTCCCTTCTGTCTTAGCTCTTTAGTAATCTACAACTAGGAGCTCTGGTAGCATAGTGCCTAAGGCACTTGACTGCTAACCAGAAGGCTGGCGGTTCAAACCCACCAGCCACTCCTTGGAAGGAAGGTTGGGCAATCCTACTTCCGTAGTGACACTGCCTCGAAAACCCAAGGAGGGGTCGCTATGAGTCAGGGCTGACTCGACGGCAAATAACAACAACAACAAAATCGACAACTAAATTGACTCCAGAATGGCGACCTGAAGCCACTGGAGTGTGTTTCATTTTAGAATGGTGCTATGTAAGACTTAAAAACTTGTAAATGATTGTGTGCTTTTTCATTGCACTCTGCTTTGCATTCCACAAAATGCATCTCAGTGGTTTTGTGGGCCTAGAAGTACACCTCTGGAATTTGGGGGACTTACCCTTGTGTCTCCAAATGGCTTCTCTCTTGCACTAAGTAGGCCAAAGCAGTTGAAGGTTAAATCTCAGATAGTTGTGAGGAGAACAAAGGTTATAATTCCGGATTTCTCATCCTATTCTTGGGTTTCTCCATTTCTAGGTATGTGGATGGCACAAATGGTTAAGCACTCGACTACTGGCCAAAGGTTGGAGATTAGAACCCACCCAGAGGCTCCTGGGAAGAAAAGCCTGATGTTCTGCTTCCAAAAGGCCACGGCCGCTTGAAAACCCTGTATATTGGAATTAACTTAATGGCAACTAATACATTTGCTGATGCTTTCTCCTACGCGTTTCTACTGGAGCCTGCCCTCCCTGCTACTGCCCTACACTGTGTACCTTTCTGTATTTTCCTCATTAAAACTTACCTGTCTTGTGTCCCATTCTCCAGTCTCTTGCTGTCTGTTAACCATTAGCCAATGAATGAAATGCATGAATCCATTTAGGGACAATATTGTTACAAGGCACATAGTTAAATTGAGACAAGCAACTTCTTGGATCGGTGTCTGAACCAGAAGGCGTGTTGATGGAAATTTCAGACAGTGTGACAAATTGGTGGTGGAAAAATAGTAGCTCAAATCATACCACGTGCACTCCCAGCATCAGCTAGGATTTCCCTAAGCCCTGGTTGTTTAATTACTTACAGACCTCCCAGGGGCCCCTGTAGCTGAAGACATGCTATTATCCAAATCAACCTATGTGTCTTGGCCAGGTCTCTCTCCTGCCAGCATTGGAGCAGCAAACTGAGGGAATTCCCTAGCTTTTTAAAGCAAAAAATGAATGTGGGTAATTAGGTGACAGCTGAGAGTTTTGTCTGGTAGATTTGGCCAACTGCCTCCGCATCCTAGTCTTTATGGAGATCTGCTTCTACAAGACAGCTTTTGCTCTCCCAGCTCAAGAGAGCAATTCTGGAGAAGAATCATCTCCATTATCCCACTAACTTCCTCATCAATGGCTTTGTGTGAAATGTTAGACTGTATTTTGGAAGTGGAGATGAAAGTAACACCTGAAACTATTTTGGGGCACATGAATCAAACATCACTCTTCACACTGTTTTTTCTCTTGGGTCTTGGAAATTTAATTCAACGTTGCAAAAGAGACAAGGAGGCCACATTTCCTGACCTCCTCTAACCCACGAGAGGAAGACAGGACCACCGTCAGCAGCCTAAGGCCTATCCCTGTGAGGCCAGACATGCC
>NW_006922188.1:1053092-1089052 GCF_000298275.1 Orycteropus afer afer | reverse complement strand
TGGCTTTTAACTTATCTGAAAAAATTTTAAAAGATTTACTTAATTAAATCAGTTAAGGGAAATTTGGCCCCATTCTCATTTGGAGCATGCAAAGTACAGACTTTGGGGTGAAAAAAAAAATCCCTTAAAGGTTATAGTATGAATTCTACAAGGGCGTGCAGTTTTAAAATACTGTGTAATACAGACTGAAGTAAAGCAGCTTCATTTCAATCTCATCGTAGCAAATAGGAAGAATGCTTAACGTGTTTAAATTATCTTTCATTGGTGAAGGCAGTTGAGGAAAAGATACGTATTTTCTTCAGAAGAAATCCAAAGCAGAATGGTAGGGTGATCATAATAGACAAGTTTCAGCTTCTGAAAGAATACAGCTGAGCTTTTAAATCTGATGTTTCAAACCAGTGGAAAAGGATAAAGTGTAATAAACATCCATTCATCTACCATATTATGTAATTATTTTGTCATGGTTGTTTCAGATCTTTTTTAACAAAAGGCTATTTTAAATACACAGAATACCCGATGGAGGATGCCTTTTATACTCTATTAAGAGCTCTGTGACCTTGGGTAAGATCCTTAACCTCTGTGCTCTGTGCTCAATTACTTCATCTGCAAAACGTTGTGAAGATTAAATGAGTTAAAATGTAAAGAACTGAGAACAGAAGCTGGTGCACTGACGCCCAATTGAAGTCCGCTGTCATAGCTCATATTCCAGCTCCTCAATCTCATTCTCCTCTCTTCCCCAGATGCAGGCACTTTCCTGGCATTACCGTTCATCCCTCTTATCAATACGGTGCACTTTCACTACATGATATTTTGTGTATTTAAACAATTGACATAACTGATGTCATACTATGTGCAGCCTTCTGTAACCTGCTGTTTTCTCAGTGCTAGGTCTCTGAGATCTCTTTATATGTGGAGATATAGATCAAGTTCATCCATTTTAATTCCTCTATAATATTTTCTATACACGTATAAACATTTCTCAATATATATCATAGGAACATGGTCATATTAAATAATACTTTTTTTTTTCTTTTCTCTTTGCTAAATCTTGCAACCCTAGTGGATTAGAAACACAGTGTTTTGGCCCATGTTGGGAAGAGCTGAATTCAGACATATTGTAGGGTGGGGTGACAGGAGATTTACCTTTTCATGTTCTCTCATTCCTTCTCCTGCTCGTCAAAAGACATATCTCTCCTGATGGGGAGTCTTGTGAGAGAAAAATGGGAGAGCTGGTAAGAAATGTACAGGGCAGCAGGGCCAGATTTCATTGGGTCAAGATGCTATGCAATAATGCCTTGTGTCATCCATCTATGTAGATGTAGAATACTCAGGAGTTGCAAAAACTGAAAACACTAGCCTGTTGAGAAGCACGCCCACATTTCTCATTCTCAGAAAGGAGCAAGAGCGTGGGAACTGTTAACTGGGGCTTAGTCTTGGCTCACCTGCATGATTTGCAGGATTTAAGGGGCAGGGGAGGCGAAAATTACCATGTTTACTTTCTATTGATCAGCATTACACTTTTTAGTGAAAGAAACATAGGTTGGAAATAAGATAATACTTTATATTTTCTTAAATATTTATTCAGACTCATAGAAGAAATATTTTCATTATTTTTGCCACAAGATTATTGGATAGTATAAATCCATATACACTTTTTATTTAGACTCAAGTCTCCTGCTCATTGTCACTCTTCCACCAATTCTTGGCTCATTTGTTCATTTCTGTAATGTATTTATTAGATTTCTATAACAGGTATATGTTATGGATTCCACTGTTAAAAATGCACTTAATGCATGAATATAACTCTGTTGAGCTTCATGCTGCTAATGGTCCCATTCTTTTTATTTTGCTATTAATTTAAAAAGAACCCTGTTTCCTTTTAGATATACATAAACTAAGTGAAAAAACAAAAAAACCTTATCCCATTCATTTAATTAAAAGATGCAAATAAAATTGTACTTTCTGACACTTAATAATTACTTATCAAAATTTGCAATACATTTATTTTTGGATCAATAGTAATTGATTAATTCAATGGTAGTTAGATTTAATAGGAATTAGTAATACTTAAATAGTAATTTAATGATAATAAATAATTAAAATTTCCAACTGTTAAGAGCTGTTTGGGTATTTTTAAAAATAGACAATAATGGCTATCCAATAACACTTAAATAGATTTAAGATAATGACATACAGTTTTATTTTAAAATGCCAGTATTTGTAACAATCCAAAAATTATATATTTTATAAACATATAAATATCATTTTATAAAATTTACATGTTTATTAAGAATTTTCAAGAGGGTATATAAGTTTTTCAAAATTATTTTATAGGGTATATGTGCAAACAAATTTGATGCCCCAAATTTTGCAATATGTCCATAATGTAATTGCTGAGTATCAGGAAGGTATATACATCCTTAGCTAGATTTTGCCAAATTCCCCTCCTAAGTGGTTGCCCCATTTTAACTCCACTAGTAGTAGTCTGAGAAAATCCACATATTTTCACATTTTAAAAACAGTGTTATGTATGCTTATGTCTGTTCTCATATCTGATTCTGTAATGTTCTTAAACCACATATGTGAAAGTGTGAACTCTAAAGATTGGACTCTTAATATTTAAGCTAACATTGTAATAGTTCTGCTTCTCCTGTCTTGGGGTCTTCCTTTGCCACGACTACTTGCAATAAACTAAATGAGTTTATGCATGACATACCTGAGCATTTCTTTTTTCATTCTTAAGATAAAATCCTTCAGGACACTTACAATTTTCAAGTTTTTAATTTTTGCCCATTTGATATGTGAAATGCTATTACTCTGTGGTTTTAACTTTGCATTTCCCTGATTACTATGAGACTGAACTTCTTTTCATATCCTTATTAGCCATTTGATTTTCTCTTCTGTGAATTGCCTGTTCAGATCTTTGTCCATTTTCAATTGGTTAATGTACATATTTGTAATGTAGGGAATGAGTTTTTACAGCATGTTAACTTTTATGGCTCTGGTAGCATAGTGGCTAAAGCACTTGACTGCTAACCAGAAGACTGGCGGTTCAAACCCACCAGCCACTCCTCAAAAAGAAGGTTGGGCAATCCTACTTCCGTAGTGATACTGCCTCGGAAACCCAAGGAGGGGTCGCTATGAGTCGGGTCTGACTCGAGGGCACATAACAACACAACATTTTAAACATGAAATTACTGTGGAAAGAGAAATGCAGGCAATCTCTGACATTTAGACATTAAGAGCTAATTGGCCAAATAAATGATCAGAAATTGATCCACTGGAATATAACTGGTTTATGGAATGGACTGAATCTTGTAGGGCTACAGATAGTGGCCTCACTTTCCCTCCTACCACTCCATTCTTCAACTCTGACGTCACATCCCCGTTCTTGACCCTTGGGTACCAACCTAAGCAAAGTCCAAAACTTTCTAGTTGCTTTAAAAGATAAACTCTCCTTTTAGTGATTAAGAACTCACTTTAAAGTATTAACAAGTCCAATCCAATTCAGTTGAAAATTTTAATCTCAAATCCACTTTAATTCAACTCTGACGTCACATCCCCGTTCTTGACCCTTGGGTACCAACCTAAGCAAAGTCCAAAACTTTCTAGTCACTTTAAAAGATAAACTCTCCTTTTAGTGATTAAGAACTCACTTTAAAGTATTAACAAGTCCAATCCAATTCAGTTGAAAATTTTAATCTCAAATCCACTTTAAATCTTCTTTCCTCTCCCACTCAGACCAAACCTAAAGTTGTACCTCAGGGACCTGCAATGGAAAGAAGGTGTAGTCTTTTGTTTCACATTTCCAACCCTTTCTCTTCCTCTATGTCTTAAGATAAAGAGAGGGATTAGAAGAAAATGAAGGCAGACTAGAGGAAAAAGAACAAATTTTCTTCCTCACCTGGTGCCATAGTTCTCTGATGTGGCAGGTGGTGTTGATGGTTTTGCAGATCATGTTTTTGGATTCTTTCGAGACATACTCACTATGATGAGGGTTCTGTGCTCTCCAGATAATGCCTTAAGATCCCCTCAGCTGCTGCCCTCAGAGGCTACTCCATAGCCCCTTTGCTACTGGTACTCCCTTGGTTCGGGCAGACAGCCCTTCTGGGTGAGTCGCCTTCAAGTCAACTCTTGCTCAGGTACTTCTGTGGCATCTACTCCTTCTGAGGGAATCTCACACATACTGGCCATGCCAGGTGCTAGGAGTGTAGGTCCCTCAGCCAAAACTCTGGTCTTTCACCTTACTGTACTATGGAGGGTTGCTCTTGCCAGCCTCCCATCTTCAGAATTTGCTAGGCCCGGATACTCAAAGGGTGGTCCAGGGACCAGCAGCCTCGGCATCATCTGGAAAAGTGTTAAAAATGTAGAACCTCAGGCTCCATACCAGAGTGACTCCATTAAAATCTACATTGTACCAAGGTTCCGAGGTAATTTGTGTGCACACTAAAGTTTGAGAAGCACTGAGTTAGGCTAGGGGTAGGCTCTAGTTGCTATGTTCAGGTTCACCCCTAAACTCTAGGGGACCCATGTCAGGCTCTCTCAAGGTCTCTCACAATACTTCATTTGGGTTGACTCCACACTTCTATTCTATAGCCCAATATCATCCAGCCATATTGTAGGAACTTCCAATTTCTATGGCAATGTCTCTAAGAACCTCTGTCTTGATATGGATAAAAGGAAGCATTTTCTTTTCTTTCTTCATGGGTAGGAAGGAAAAGCTCCAATGCTTTCCCACCTAAGACCCACACCTCACTACTTCCTTGACTTGAACCAGTTTTTTGCCTAGGTAGACTGAATAAGGGGGGAGCAGAGGGGCTTGGAGGATCTCTCCTTCTGAAGGCTTGAAGTGAGGCATCAGTAGATCGTAGTTACTCTCTTCAGAGTGTAGCGGCAACAGTCACCTCGTATGCTCTGTTTGGGGCTGTATTCGGAAATGCCACAATAACTGGAAAAATTATATTCTTCCTGTTACAGTTGGGAGTATCTTATTTTTAATAAGTATAACATTATGAAATGTAATTTGATTTTGGGAATCCTTTTCATATTATAAAGAAATAACAAGTTGATAAGAATAAATGGGAGGAGGGTAATTTATAGGCTGTGTTATTCAGACCAATTCTTCTAGTGTCAAGAAGTAAATTACATAGAAAAAGATTAAAATTAGAAACAAAATATTTTAAAAGCATCTGACAAGATAGTCAGGAAGCAAGAGAGGTAAGTAGACTCAGAAAAAGCAAGCAGAGATGAAAGTTATTTTACTCTGGGGGAACTGTCCATAGGGTCATTTTCAGGGCTCAGGGCTGGCAGACTTGCAGTGCAGAAATGAAGGGATATCCCAAGAAGGGTAGTGTAATAGGAGACTATCCTCATATTAAGTTCTGACCTTAAAGGGCTGAGATATACTGAGGATAAGGATGAAACTGAACGAAATCCCCTCACCCTCTGCCTAACTTATACCAAAACCCAAACTCACTGCTGTCCAGTCGATCCCGACTCATAGCGAGGGATCCTTGGGTTTCCGAGGTGGTATGTCTATGGAAGTGGATTGCCCAGTCTTCCTTCTGAGGAGTGGCTGGTGGATTTGAACCACCAGCCTTTTGGTTAGAAGTCAAATGCCTTAGGCATTATGCCACCAGAGCTTCCACCTAATCTATGTTGTTGTTGTTATGTGCCCTCGAGTCGGACCTGACTCATAGCGACCCCTCCTTGGGTTTCCGAGGCAGTACCACTACGGATGTAGATTGCCCAACCTTCCTTCTGAGGAGTGGCTGGTGGGTTTGAACCACCAGCCTTCTGGTTAGCAGTCAAGTGCCTTAGGCATTACGCTACCAGAGCTCCCAGAAAGAGATGGCCCAGGTCTACCTTGGCGGGGAGTGGCTGGTGGGTTTGAACCGCCAACCTTGCGCTTGGCAAGCGACTGCCTTGGGCCGGAGGCCATGCTGTAGGCACCTAACCTATACCCTACTTCTATTTCCACCTCTAAGTATCTTCAGATAAAGTTGCTTTCATATGCAGGGAGGAGAAAAGGGAGGTGTTTCTGGGAAGTTAGGGCCTATAACTTGTTCTAGTGCAGATTTTCAGCTGTGGTTCACCCAGTCTATGTGGTCCAGGGAACCTCAAGCTTCTTAATTTGGTTTAAGGTGATTCAGGGTTGCTAGTGCCTCCAGGCACCTGGTAGAATCAAATGCAAATTCTGTCTGGAGGAAGGCATATTAATTCTAGTCTTCAAGGATTCTCATTAATATTTTTCAAGGACAATGAAACATACACTTTAAAAAACAAACAAATACATAAGGGAATAATTGTGAGCCAGCAGAAAAAACAGAAACAGACCTTTAAGCATTAAAATTATTAGAATTTGATGACATAGATTGTAAAGAAAAAACATACAATTAAGTAAAAGTAAAGTATACCAAATTTCAAATATTTATTAGGTGTATAAAACCAAATGCTGTCTTCTTGGGATTTTATTTTTAAATAAGTGGAGAAATACTCAGATTTTCATGCATAAATTCACTTAGTTTATTCAAAGTAGTCATGGCACAGCTGATAGGTAAGACCCCAAGATATTCATTTAGACCTGGAGAATCAGGGTACAGTGAAGTAAGTCCAACAACAATTAGAGTCCAAATCGTCAGCCTTCGGGTATTTGCCTTTAATGAGTAGTCTTGAGGAGCGGAAGTCTTGACCAATGGCTTATTTCTGGCACAGGTCCCTTGTAGCTGGTGTCCGAGGTTGGTGGCAAGGAGAGTCTTCATTTCAGAGAGGCTCAGAGCTAGATCACCAGAGAGTCAATCTGCCTCCGCTTTGCTCATTGGAAGAGCAAACACCCAGAGTTTTTTATGTGATTTAAGCCTGATATCCTAGGCATAAGTGAGCTGAAATGGACTGCTTCTGGCCATTTTGAATCAGACAGTGATAGAGTCTACTATGCCGGGAATGACAAATGAAAGAGAAATGTCACCACTTCTTTCATTGCAAAAGAGTGCTTTGCTATCTGTCCTGAAGTACAATGTTGTCAGTTATAGGATATTATTCATACATTCATATACATGAATGGCTGGCAGTTGGTAAGGAGGGCAGGGGACAGTCCCCAGGCAGCAGGGAGCAGAAGCAGACGGGGCCAGAGGAACAGGTAGGGGGAAGCCCAGGAAGTGAGCAGGGCGATTGGAACAGCTAAGGGAGATGAACTTGTCTGTCATTTTGTCATACTGTGGTGGCTTGCATGTTGCAGTGAGGCTGGAGGCTGTGCCAGCAGGGATGCCCATGGTGGACCAGCTTCAGTGGAGTTTCCAGACTGAGACAAACTCAGAAGAAGGAAGAAGGAAGAGGCCATCCACTTCTCAAAGAATTGGTCAGTGAAAACCTTATGAACAGTGTGAAACACTGATATATCACTGGAAAATTGTATGAATAGCCTTGAAACATTGTCTGATACAATGCTGGAAGATGAGCCCCTCAGATTGGAAGGCATTCAAAATATGACTGGGAAAGAGCTGCCTCATCAGAGTAGAGCCTACTTTAAAGATATGGATAAAGTACAGCTTTTGGGGCCTCCATTTGTTGAAGTGGCATTACTCAATATGAGAAGAAACAGCTGCAAACATCCATTGATAACTGGAACATGGAATGCACAAAGTATGAATGTAGGAAAATTGGAAATTTTCAAAAATAAAATGAAACACATAAAGATTGATATCCTAGGCATTAATGAGCTGAAATGAACTGGATTTGGCCATTTTGAATCAGAAACCATATGATCTACTATTGTTGGGAATCACACGTTGAAGAGGAATGGTGTGGCATTCATCATCACAAAGAATGTTTCAAGATCTATCCTGAAGTACAGTGCTGTCAGTGATAGAATAATATCCATATGCCTACAAAGAAAGCCAGTTATGCTACTACTAGTATTCAAATTTATGCACCAACGACGAAACACCAAAGCCAAAGATGAGGAAATTGAAGATTTTTACCATCTTCTGCAGTCTGAAATTGACTAAACATGCAATCAAGATGTGCTGATTATCACTGGTGACTGGATTTCAAAAGTTGGAAACAAAGAAGAATCACCTGTAGTTGGAAAATTTGGCCTTGGAAATAGAAATAATTCTGGAGATCTCATGATAGAATTTTGCAAGACCAATGACTTATTCATTACAAATACCTTTTTCAACAACACGAATGGCAGCTATACATGTGGACTTCACCAGATGGAATACACAGGAATCAGATTGACTACATCTGTGGCAAGAGGTGATGGAAAAACCCAATATCTTCAGCCAAAACAAGGCAGGAGTTGATTATGGAACTGACCATCAACTGCTCATTTGCAAGTTCAAGTTGAAGTTGAAGACAATTAAAAGAAACCCATGGGAACCAAAATATGGCCTTGATTATATTCCTCTTTAATTTAGAGACCATCTAAAGAATAGTTTTGATGCACTGAACACCAGTGACTGAAAACCAGGGGAATTGTGGGATGACATCAAGAACATCACCTGTGAAGAAAGCAAAAGGTCATTAAAAAGACAAGAAAGGAAGAAAAGACCAACATAGATGTCAGAAGAGACTCTGAAACTTGTCCTTGAATGAAGAGTAGCTAAAGCAAATGGAAGAAATGACAAGATGAAATAGCTAAACAGAATATTTCAAAGAGCAGCTCGAAAGACAAAGTCAATTACTTTAATGAAATGTGCAAAGACCTGGAGTTGGAAAGCCAAAAGGGAAGAACACACTTGGCATTTCTCAAGCTGAAAGCATTGAAGAGGAAATTTAAGCCTTGTGTTGAAATATCAAAAGATTCTATAGGCAATATATTGAATGATGCAGGAAACATCAAAAGAAGATGGAAGGAATAATTAGAGTCACTGTACCAAAAAGAATTGGTTGATGTTCATCCATTTCAGGAGATGGCATATAATCAAGAACCAAAGGTATTGAAGGAAGAAGTTGAAGTTTCACTGAAGAAAGTGGCAAAAAACAAGGCTCTAGGAATTGATGGGATACCCATTGAGATGTTTCAACAAATGGATGTCACAACTAGAGGCACTCACTCGGCTATGCCAGGAGATTTGGAAGACAACTACCTGGCCAACTGACTGGAAAAGATCCATATTTGTACCCATTCCAAAGAAAGGTGATCCTACAGAATGTGGAAATTATTTAACAATATCATTAATATAGCACACAAGTAAAATTTTACTGAAGATAATCAAAAAATGGTTACAGTAGCGTATTGTCAGAGAACATCCAGAAATGCAGGATGGATTCAGAAGAGGATGTGGAATGAGGAATATCATTGCTGATGTCAGATGGATCTTGGCTGAAAGCAAAGAATATCAGAAAGATGTTTACTTGTGTTTTATTGACTATGAAAAAGCATTCTATTGTGTGGATCATAACAAATTACAGAAAACATTGAAAAGAATGGGAATTCCAGAACACTTAATTGTGCTCATGAGGAACTTGTACATAGACCAGGAAGCTGTGGTTCAAACAGAACTAGGGGACACTGTATGGTTTTAAATCAGGAAGGGAGTGCATCAGGGTTGTATCCTTTCACCATACTTATTCATTCTGTTCAATGATGAACAAATAATCTGCGAAGCTGAACTATATGAAGAAAAACTTGGCATCAGGATTGGAGGAAGACTCATTAACAACCTACGTTATGCAGATGACACAACTTTGTTTGCTGAAAATGAAGATGACTTGAAACACTTACTGATGAAGATTGAAGATTACAGTCTGCAGTATGGATTGTACCTCAATATAAAGAAAATAATAATCCTCACAACTGGACCAATAAGCAGCACCATGATAAATGGGGGAAAAGATTGAAGTTGTCAAAGACTTCATATTGCTTGATTCTATAATCAACACCAACGGAAGCAGCAGTCAAGATATCAGACACTGTATACCATTGGGAAAATCTGCTGCAAAGGACCTCTTTTAAGTGCTGAAGAGTGAAGATGTTTCCTTGAAGACTAAGGTGAGCTTGACATAAGCCATGGTATTTTCAATTGCCTCATATGCATGTGAGAGCTGGACAATGAACAAGGAAGACTGAAGAAGAGTCGATGCTTTTGAATTGTGGTGTTGGCGAAGAATGCTGAAAGTACCATGGACTGCTAAAAGAACTAACAAATCTGTCCTGGAGGAAGTGCAGCCAGAATGCTCCTTGGAAGCAAGAATGGTAAGACTTCTCATCTCCTTTGGTCATGTTGTCAGAAGGGGCCAGTCCCTGGAGAAAGATATCATGCTTGACAAAGTAGAGAGACAATGAAAAAAGGGAAGGTCCTCAATGTGATAGATTGACACAGTGGTTGCAACAATGGGCTCAGGTATAGCAAAGACAGTGGGGATGGCACAGAATGGGGCAGTGTTTTGCTCTGCTGTACATGAGGCTGCTATGAGTCGAAGATGGCTCTATGGCACCTAACACCACAACAACATTCATACACCTACAAGGAAGACCAGTTAATACTACTATTCAAATTTACACACCAACCACTAAAGCCAAAGACGAAAAAATTAAATATTTTTTTACCATCTGCAGTCTGAAATTGACCACACATGTAATCAAGGTGTATGAATCATTACTGGTGATTAGATTGCAAAAGTTGGGAACAAAGAAGAACCATTGGTAGTTGGAAAATATGGCCTTGGTGATAGAAATAATGCCAGAGATTGCATAATAGAATTTTGCAACATGAATGACTTTTTCATTGCAAATACCTTTTGGAACAACATAAAATGATGGCTATACACATGGATTTCATTAGATGGAATACACAGGACTCAAATAGACTATTTCTGTGGAAAGAAGTGAGGATAAGCTCAATATCTTCAGCCAAATCAAGGCCAGGAATTGACTGTGAACATCAGTTACTCATATGCAAATTCAAGTTGAAGCTGAAGAAAATTAAAACAAGTCCATGAGAGCCAAAATATGACCTTGATTATATCCCACCTGAATTTAAAGACCATCTGAAGAATAGATTTGAAAGATTGAACACCAATGACCAAAAACCAGATGAGTTTTGGGATAACATCAAGAACATTGTACACGAAGAAAGCAAAACGTCGTTAAAAAGACAGGAAAGGAAGAAAAGACCAAAATGGATGACAAAAGAGACTCTAAAACTTGCTCTTGAATGGAGAGTAGCTAAAGCAAATGGAAGAAATGACAAGATAAAAGAGCAAAACAGAAGATTTCAAAGAGCAGTTCAAGAGGACCAAGTAAGTTATTACAATAAAATGTGCAAAGATCTGGAGCTAGAAAACCAAAAGGGAAGAATACGCTTGGCATTTCTCAAGCTGAAAGAGCTAAAGGATTGGTTGATGTTCATCTGTTTCAGGAGGTGGCATATGATCAAGAACCAGTAGTGCTGAAGGAAGAAGTCAAAGCTGCACTGAAGGCATTGGTGAAAAGCAAGGCTCCAGGAATTGACAAAATACCCTTTGAGATGTTTCAACAAACGGATACAGTGCTGGAGGCACTTAGTCATCTATGCCAAGTAATTTGGAAGACAGCTGCATGGCCATCTGACTGGAAGAGATCAATGTTTGTGCCCATTCCAAGGAACGGTTTTCCAACACAATGTGGAAATTATCAAACAGTATCATTAATATCACACACAGGTAAAATTTTGCTGAAGATAATTCAAAAACGGTTGTAACAGTATATTGAGAGGGAACTGCCGAAAATGCAAACTGGATTCAGAAGAGACCATGGAACAAGGGATACTTCTGTTGATGTTGGATGGTTCTTGGCTGAAAGCAAAAAATACTATAACGATGTTTACTTATATTTTATTGAGTATGTAAAGGCATTCAACTGTGTGGATCATAATAAATTATAGATAACATTACAAAGAACGGGAATTCCAGAACATTTAATTGTGCTCATGAGGAACCTGTACATAGACCAACAGGCTGTCATTTGAACAGAACAAGGGGATACTGCATGGTTTAAAATCAGAAAGGGTGTATGTCAGGGTTGTACCTTTTCATCATATTTATTCAAATTGTACACTGAGCGAATAATTTGAAGAAGAACACAGCATCAGGATTAGAGGAAGATGCACTAACAACCTGAGATATGCAGATGACACTACCTTGCTTGCTGAAAGTGAAGAAGACTTGACGTACTTACTGATGAAGATCAAAGACTACAGTCTTCAGTCTTTATCTTAAGATAAAGAAAATAAAAATCCTCACAACTGTACCGATAAGCAGTGTTATGATTAATGGAGAAAAGTATGAAGTCACCAAATATTTCAGTTTACCTGGATCCACAATCAACACCCATGTAAACAGCAGTCAAAAAATCAAACATTGTATTGCAGTGGGCAAATCTACAGCAAAACCTCTCTTTAAAGATTGAAGAGCAAAGATGTCACTTTGAAAACAAAGGTGCACCTAACCTAAGTCATGGTATTTTCAATTGCATCATATGCATGTGAAAGCTGGACAATGAGTAAGGAAAACTGAAAAAGAGTTGATGACTTTGAATTACGGTGTTGGAGAAGAATACTGAAAATACCGTGGACTTCCAGAAAAACAAACAAGTCTGTTCTAGAAGTATAGCCGGAATTCTTCTAGGAAGTGAGAATTGCCAGAATTTTTCTTTCCTACTTTGGTCATGTTATCAGAAGGGACCATTCCCTGGAGCATATCATTCTTTGTAAAGTGGAGGGAGGGTCAGTGAAAAAGAGGAAGACCCTCAACACGATGGATTAACACAGTGGCTGCAATGATGGACTCAAGTGCGGCAAGGATTGTGAGGATGGCACATGATAAAGCAGTGTTTCCTTTTTTTGTACATAGGGTCACTATGAGTTGGAGCTGATTCAATGGCACCTAACAACAACAACAATGACATGAACTCTCTTGTACATGTCTTTCTGTGGACATAAGCATTACATTCTCTACCCATGAGTGGAATTGCTGAGCCACAGAGTATGTATATGTTTATCTTTAGTTGTTGGTCTGTTGTTAGGTACCATCGAGTCAATTCCAATTCATAGTGAGCCCACATGCGACAGAACAAAATGCTGTCTAGTCCTGCACCATCCTCTTAATTGTTGCTATGTTTGTGCCCATTGTAGCAGGCACTGTGCCAATCCATCTCATTGAGGGTCCTATATTTCACTGACCTTCTACTTTACCAGCCATGATGTCCTTCTCCAGGGACTGGTCCCTCCTGATAACATGTCCAAAGTATGTGAGGCTAAATCTCACCGTGCTCACTTCTGAGGTGCATTCTGGCTCTGGCTATACTTCTTACAAGACATATTTGTTCTCTGGCAGTCTATAGTATATTCAATATTGTTTGCCAACACCATAATTTAAAGGCACCAATTCTCCTTCAATCTTCCTTATTCATTGTCCAGCTTTTTGCATGCATTGTAGATGCTGCCAAATATTTTTCCAAACTGGTTAGACCAATTTACACTTCCTGAAGCAACAATGAGAGTCCTCCAAAACCCTTTTACTCTCCTTCAAAATTAAGGTCATCTAATATCAATGCTGACTTGATGTGCATGAATTTCTTCATAATCTTTGAATGGTAAATGCTAGGAAAAGAGAAGCTTCCATGGTGATTTCTTGTTGAGATTGTCAGCCACCCATGTGGAGACAAACAGTCAGGAGAGAAGAGAGTTCTAAGAGCACCATTTAAATTCATGAATACTGTGGTGCCCAAGGCCTTCTTCACCCTGACTTTTCTCAGTTAAACAAGCTAGTGGATTTCAGCTCTGTTTAAATTAGTTCAACTTGGGTTTATGACACTAGCAACTAAGAGAATCCTGCCTAATAGAGACTCAGTGATGAGAGGAACATTGCAAAAGTTCTCAGTCTGTCTGTCTTTACAGAAGCAGACTGCCACATCATTCTCCTATGGAGCAGCTGGGGAGTTCCAAATACCCACCATAGGTTAGCAGCTAAGCACTTAATGACCGCACCAGCAGGGCTCCTTTCTTCTACCCTTGTTGTTGTTGTTGTTGTTATGTGCCATCAAGCCAGACTGACTCATAGTGACCCCTCCTTGGTTTTTTGAGGCAGTATCACTATGGAAGTAGATTGCCCCATCTTCCTTCCGAGGAGTAGCTGGTAGGTTTGAACCGCCAGCCTTCTGGTTAGCAGTCAAGTGCCTTAGGCTACCAGAGCTCCTTCTTCTACCCTTGGTAACCATTAATAACTTTTGGTTTGTTTATATTTGTTTATTTCATATAATTGGAGATGAATTATTTAGAAAACAAAAATAAAACATGAGTCAGTCACATGTTGCCTTGGAATTGATTCTGATTCGTGGCAATGGGGGCAAAATACTATAAAAATAAATATATTTTATTACCTTTCACAACATTTACTAATATACCAACATATAAACGTAGAAACACCCAGAATGGTTTATTTTTCAGGTAACCCTTATTTTAAGCAAATCCTATTTTTAAGGCTGAAAGGGTAAAGAATTTTCATGCTGGAGAAGTTAGTGTCAAAGGGGTAAACCCCTTTGGCAAAATGAAGCATTATAGCTAAACTTAGGAGCTCTGGTAGTGTAGTGCCTAAGGCACTTGACTGCTAACCAGAAGGCTGGCGGTTCAAACCCACCAGCCACTCCTCGGAAGGAAGGATGGGCAATCTACTTCTGTAGTGATACTGCCTGGGAAACCCAAGGAGGGTCGTTATGAGTCAGGTCCGACTTGATGGCATATAACAACAACAACAAATAGCTAAATTTAGGAGATACTACAAATGCCTAGTATAAAGAAAGAAAGTAACAGTCATGACAATTTTGGATTCAGGAAGTCTTTGCTTGTAGAAGAAATTCTTGTAATGGGGGTTTAGAAGAAAGAGAAACAGAAGATGGCTGGGGAGAGATGGTGAGCAAGGGCAGAACGGCAAGCGGCCTCCCAGTATTTCCTGGTGCTTCCCAGGGTGGTGCACAGGGTGCTGAAGCTTTAACTCTCCTCAGGATCACTTTCAATCCTTTTTTTTTTATTTTGTAATTCAATCTATTTTTTTTTTTTCTTCTTGACAGACATCAATGATAAGAATTATTGCAAATAATAGAATTCATTTTTGTTGAAATTAACTTGGCAGTCATCATTGAAATAATGTTTTTATTTCAAAAGTTCAAGGAATTTTCCACAACCAATCAGATTCTACACAGCCTTTTTTGGTACCTTTTAGAAGAATCAGGAATTCATCAGATAAAGGCAAGAAAATGCCCCTTCACCCAATTCTACTTGGGAAGACTATGCCTGAGGCTCAGTAAAAATATACTTCTGGTAGATCTGACCTAATTGAAATGGTTAAGATGGTTAAGCAGATTTTAAGATGATTTGGGAAGTTCCGGCTTGCTTCCCACCACTAAAATGCATAGATATGGTTAAGGCTGGGCACAAAAGTATTCAAGAATAGGTTTATCTAAGTAGGTTTAAAACTGTATGAAATCCAGGTCCCCTCAATCTTCAAGAATCCCCCTCTTCTTTGACGTCTTGAGTCACATGTGGGAGAAGGAAGCCCTATCTCTTATTATCTTTCCCTTCACCTGAGATTCTTACTGTTACATATTATCTTAGCCAACCATTTCTCTTTCTGTAGGTGTATCCTATACTCTTTCTAGGTCACTTGCTATTTAATACCTAGTTCTCCTACCACCTGGCCTCATCCCTTTTCTGCTACACAGCAACGGTAGTCCCTGGGTCTTGCTTAAGTAATAGATAAGATCAGGCTGCAAGACTGAGCAAACAGAAGTGCAGGTGACTTGTAGCACAATAGAATTACAATATAGAAAATAGT
Organism: Orycteropus afer afer; assembly: GCF_000298275.1. Taxonomy (NCBI): domain Eukaryota; kingdom Metazoa; phylum Chordata; class Mammalia; order Tubulidentata; family Orycteropodidae; genus Orycteropus; species Orycteropus afer. The sequence goes on along the minus strand of NW_006922188.1, from coordinate 1,073,236 downwards.
AGTTTGGATTAATATTCCCTGAATCCAGTGTAGATGCCTGCCTCAACAAAAAAATTCATTGCTATTGAGTGAATTCCAGCTCATAGTGACCCTACTGGACAGAGTAGAATTTCCTCATAGAGTTTCCAAGGCTGGAAAGCTTTATAGTAGTAGACTGCCATATCTTTCTCTCATGGTGTGGCAAGTGAATTCAAACTACTGACCTTTCAGTTAGCAGCGAAGTGTACCACCAGGGTTCCTTCACAACGGTCTCCAACAGAGAATTTCCCTTAGTGTCTGCCTTTAATTCCCAATTGCCACCAACATACCTCCTCACAGTGAGAAGGGCTTGAACAGGCCAGTCTTCGCTAACATGTAAAATGAAGGAAAATTAGTCAATTCTATAGTTGTATTAAATTTATTCTAAGTACACTGCAACATTATTCTATGTGCCTCTTTCCCAGTCAAGGACTTATTTACAAAGAGGTTAAATACAAAAATGTCAAGGAACTGCCTTTGTTCTCTAGTGCTGCTGTAACAGAAATATCACAAGTGGATGGCTTCACCAAGTAGGAATTGATTTTCTCACAGTTTAGGAGGCTAGAAGTCTGAGCGCAGAGTGCCAGCTTAGGGGCTGGACATAGGCCCCTCAACCTTGGGCTTCAGCTCTGCCTCTTGTTCCAGGCCCACTGGAGCTAGAGATGTCTCCTAATTCAGGCGGCTGCTGACGCTGACAAACCCAAGGTCAGCAGGTAAAAAGGCATGATCCCAAGATTGGTAGGCAACCTGGCAGGCCACTGGTTCAAGCTCAGGAACAATCTCAAAACAGGCAGACAGCCTGGCAGGCCAGGGGTTCAAGTCCAGGAACTGGAGATGAAGCTTGGTGTGATAGTTGGAGCTGTGTGTCAACTTGGCTGGACCCCAGTTCTGTGTGGTTGTTCCCATGAAGGGATCAGATGACTGTGTTCTGAGTGGCCAGTCTGCCCAAGGGGAGTTTCCCTAGGGGTGTGGCCTGCTTCCAAGATATCCAGGGATATCCTGGGAAAAGCCACATTCCTGCGGGGATTGGAACCCTGGTGTGCAGACTACAGACTTCCGTGAGTGAGCAGCCCACCGCTCGGCCTAGAGATCTTGGATTCATCTTTTGTTGGAGTCAACAACCAGTGTACTGCCTGCCAGCCTTGAATCTCTTGGCCCCCTGAGCTTACGAAAGCTAAAGAGGCCACCAGCCCATCTCTTCCAGAGACTTGGACTTGTTGGCTGGGACTTGTCGGCTTCTATACGCTTGTGAGCCATTTTCCTAAGATAAATTTCTCTCTCTCTCTCTCTATAAATATATATATACACTTTGCTGGTTTTTGTGTTTCTCTAGAGAACCCAGTCTAACACACTTGGCCAAATACAGGATCTAGATGTGCCAAAAAGCTAGAGACCTTTCTCAAAGCTTCTCCTTATATACTGGAAGCAGGCCACTCCCCGAAGGCAACTACTTAGCTGCTCACAGCAGATTCCACTGTGGAAGTGATTACAATCTTATCATGGGGAATAACTATATCCAGCTGCCAAGCCACTCAAAACCCTGGCCTTGCCAAGTTGACACACAGGCTTAACTACCACAGGAACCATAAAGAAACATGCAGAAACTTGGGGCTAACATTGGAAGAGCTGTGACCACCTCTAGCTACAATGAAATGAAGGGAGGATATACTATGGAAACTGGGGAGGGCTTGGGAGAACAGGGGAGTGGTGTTCTGCCCTTACTCTTGTCCCTCTTTCACATCTCCTCCCAGGCTTTCCTATTGGTCCAACCCAATGTGAAGCCACCGGCATGGTCGCGTGTCCACATAATCTAGACAGTCCTCCTCCCAATGATAAGTATGGGAAGTAGATTGGGAAAGGCAAATGGAAGGTATCTGGTACAGTAACTAGGAAAGAGGAAATTCTTCTAATTAAATTATGAAACACTATACCTTTATCACTTGCAATTTTATTTTGTACTTATCTAAAGAATTCTGCTACATATATGAAACAAAAAAACAAAACAAAACAAAACAAAAAAACCAACAAACCCAAACTCACTGCCATCCAGTCAATTCCAACTCATAGTGACCCCCACTGGGTTCCCAAGGTGGTAAATCTTTACAGAAGTAGATTGCTCCATCTTCCTTCCACAGAGTGGCTGGTGGGTTTGAACTGTCAACCTTTCGGTTAGCAAACAAATGCCTTAGGCACTGTAAAGACATGGATTTTTTTTTTTTTTCCATTATGATTTGGGTGAAAGCTTACAGAGTAACTACATCTTAAGACATGGATTTTTTTTTTTCTTTTAATCATATAATACTTTTCTGAATTTAGAATAACTTTCTTTTAAAGATAAAGCTTAGCGCTTGGAGGCTAGGTTCCATTTTCATACCATGCCCAGCTCTGGTGGTGTAGTGCCTAAAGCATTTGACTGCTAACCAGAAGGCTGGTGGTTCAAACCCACCAGCCACTTCTTGGAAGGAAGATTGGGCAATCTACTTCTGTAGTGATACCACCTCAGAAACTCAAGGGGGGTTTGGGTTTGTTTTTATCTTTTAAATGCTCAATGATGTGTATCATCTCTTTCATAATATTTTCTGGCAGATTTTATTTTCCAAAGATGATCACAATAATAGCCCCTGCCCCATATGTGCTTCTAAAATCTTACTACTTACACATGGTGAGGACTATTTTCTCTTCCTTTGAATCTAGGTTAGTTTGTGATTGGTTGGTAGCTAATACAATGCAGAGAATGTGGTTCTGTTAGATTTTTGAGGCTAGATCTGAAAAGACAATGCAACTTCCACCTTGCTTGCTAGAATACTTACTTTGGAGTCCCAAGCGTACATGTTAACAATCTGACTAGTCTGAGGCCACCATGCTGCGAGGAGGCCCACACTAGCTCAACTCCACAGGGATCGCCTTGAGAAGGCCTGAGACTACATGAAGAGGGAAAGATGCTCTTCCAGCTCCCAGATGCTCCTGCTCTCTCCATCCCTGTTTTTCCAGTTCCAGCCATCATCTGACTGCACTTTCAGGAACCCCAGAGCTAGAAACATCCATTCAAGTGCTTTCTGAGTTCTTGGCCCACAGAAACTCTGAGAGCTAATAAAATTGTTGTTTTAAGCACCAAGTTTTGAGGTGATTAATTACATAGCAATAGAACAATTTTAAATGCCAATTATAGTCAACAAATGTAGTATCAGCAATTCATGAAGTTGATTGAAGTGATGAAAATATGAATAATCATGATCAAATTTACACATTCACAGACTAACAACTACGTCATGACAGCCTCTTGGCCAACAAAAATTGCAAGATGCCATCTACTTTAAGAAGCATCCTACTGAAAATAAAATGTGCAGCTTAAACTTGATGGAATGTAGTACTATTGATGCAGTAGTTGTTGGCAGGTGCTATTGAGTCGGCTCTGACTCATAGTGACCCTCTGTACCACAGAACAAACCCTGCCCGGTCTTGTGTCAGCCTCACAATCCCTGCTATACCTGAGCTCATTGTTGCAACCACTTTGTCAATCCATCTTGTTGAGAGTCTTCCCCTTTTTTGATGATCCTCCACTTCATCAAGCATGATATCCTTCTCCAGGGAACGGTCCTTTCTGACAACATGACCAAAGTTTTGTTGTTGCTGTTGTTATGTGTTGTGGACCAAAGTAGGTGAAACAAAGTCTGGTCGTTCTCGCATCCAAGGAGCATTCTGGCTGCACTTCTTCCAGGATAGATTTGTTTGTTCTTCTGGCAGTCCATGGTATTTTCATTATTCTTCACCAACACCACGACTCAAAAACATCACCTGTTCTTTGGTCTTCCTTATTCATTGTCCAGCTTTCACATGCATGTGAGGCTATTGAAAAAGACAATGAGTTAATTAATTAATAAAGAGACTTATTTTCAAAATAGTTTAACATTTTGTAGTTAAGATGACATGTTTATTGATAAAAATAATCAAACATGAAAGACAATAAAATTACCAAAGTCTCAGATTTCTAGTTGAATATGGACACACATCTGGATATATGCTTTATAACTGAGTTCAGCCTACACTGTACCTTCTTTATTTTTCTTCTCAAAAATCTGTGGAGGCCATATTTCTACTTGAATAGATGAAAATCTGCACCCTTGTTTTTTAAGGATAGTGGAGTATTTCTCTATTTAACAAATCATTTAATGATGGACATTTTGTTTTGTGTTGTCTTTTCAATTTTGTTTTTGTGAATGTTAAAACAAAAGTTATATCTTATGCATATATGTTTTCCTTAATGTATAATTATCTCTTTGTGAATAATTTCTAGATAAGAGATTATTGGATTGAAAGAGATGCATGTTTGTAATTGTGATATGGGTTGACAAAAATACCTCCCAGAAAGTTGTGTTCATTCATACTGATGTTAACAGTTTACAAAAATGCCAATTTTCTTTCTCTTTTACATTTTATTCAGCTGATTCCAGTCTTATAGTTTAAAAAGATTCCATTTTGTTGTTTTTATTTGCTTTTTAGATGATAATGAAATCAAACTATTCACTTTCTTTGACCACTTTTCTTTTTGTAATTGATTGACAATGACTTTTTGTATAGGAGTAGTCATTGTCCATAGGAGCTGTGGTAGTGCCTAAGGCATTTGGTTGCTAACCAGAAGGCTGGTGGTTCAAACCCACCAGCCACTCCTCAGAAGGAAGATGGAGCAATCTACTTCCGTAGTGATACTGCCTTGGAAACCCAAGGAGGGGTCGCTATGAGTCAGATATAATTATCTGTTTGCGACTCAACGGCAGTGAGTTTAGTAATTGTCCATAATGTGTATTATAAATTGTTTTTCCTAAATCTTTCAAATTTTTATAATTGTGGTATGCTATTTTTTGTTTTTGCTTCCAGAAATATTTAATTTTAATGAAGTTAAAATAACATGGTTTATTTAATAAGATTTGCCAAAAGTGTTATGGTGTTTTGTAACATGCATTTGGAATGTTTTCTTTCTTGCTGAACTTTACAGAAATGAATTCTCTTTAGATTTAAAAGAGTTTGCCCAGAAAATGACCTCTATCAGGTTTTTTGGATGTATTTTTACAGTCTTTTATTTTCTTCTGGCTTTGGTGTCAAGTTAAGGAAGATATTTTCCATTTCATTTTTATTAAAAGTATTTAGCCATGCTTTGATATTGCTCTGTTAAAGGTGTCTATCTTCAGGTAATTTTGTGCTTGAACTTCTTTAAATCTATATAATATTCATTTTAAATATTAACTAAAATAGTTTATGTTAATATTTTTATAAAGTAAGTATTTTTCAAACAGCACAAGCAGGAGAACAGCAAAGCACTTGGCTCAATTAGCTGCACCAGGGGTAAATTTAGAAGACAGCAGCTACTGAACATTAATATTGAACAGTTTCATAGTTCAGTATTATTGTCTAAGAATTCTTGTAGGTATATAGGGCTCAGAGAAGCTTCTCTCAGTAAAAATCATGAATCATTGTATCCTTAAATTTACCATTTCCTTTCTAGACCAGGAAGACAAACAAAAACTCATCAAAAGAATTTGTCTTTATGCTATAGCAAGACCTGATGAGTAATTTCATAATACCTAACAGACTTATGTGGGCAGAACCTGTAGTGGTCTAGTGCCTTGTGGAGACTCAGGGATATTACAATGCAGAGGAAAAGAGACAAGCATAAGACAGAGAGGTGACAAGGAATGGCCTCTTTTGAAACTGAGATTTGAATTGACCACAGTCAAAACCAAATAAACAGCAGAAGGTTGTACCAACGATACAGTCACACTTTCTTCCACTTTCTCTTGTAACCAAGGGCACAGCTTTCTAGGAAAACACACACTGTTTAGCTTTTCTCCAGGAATTTTCTCACTCATGACTAAATTCATCATCCTAACTTTAACACTAACACTAGACTATGTACTTAGTGCTTTCTTGTGTTTACTACTACAGAAAATGATAAAAGTGTAATTTTCTTAAGCTAAAGTGGTACGCTTATGATATGAAGATTGCATATGGATATTTAAAAGACTAAAACACATAATTACTATTAAAATGTTTTAATTACATATTTCATCTAGGAATTTAGCCTAAGAAAAAATCAGAAACAAGATAAAGATCAATGGACAAAGAAATGTATCTCAATATTATTTCTGTAACCCTTATAAAGCCATCATCCAAAAGCAGTGTCACAAGGAAAGAAACAGGGATCAGTAACAACAACAACAAACAATAATTTCAAAATAATTCAAGTTCTGAATCAGGTAGGGTCCTTTGGTTACAAGCAACAGAAAATAACTGTGGCTAAATTAAGATGCTAAGGGAATTGGTAGAGGGATGTGAGTAGACCATAGATAAGACGGAACAGCTGAACATCCAGGCCTTGTGAAAAACAAGAGCCAAGGCTGCTATGGGAATCTTGGTTGCAGGAATGAACGAACGAATGAACCTTTACAGGATACCACCATCAGGGTGAATCAGCTCCAAGTATTTTTCATCCTACTGTCATTTTCTGAAGATTCAAATACCTGGAAAAAGATTCCAAATAGCCTTATTTGGTGTCCAACATTTGACAAGGGAGCAGAGCCACCCTGAGGAACAATTTCACTAATATTTCATGATGTGATAGCAGACTGATCATCTCTGGGACTTAATGAAGCACATTCTGAATTTCCCTTGTAGCTAGATGAGGGCGATGTGAGTATATTCTGGCCAATGAAAGGAGGACAAAAGAGATGTCCACCGCCCGCAGGCATAGCCCACTAACACTCCTGCAGAATCCTGACTGCGCTCCCTGTTCCACACCTGAAAGGCCAGATTCTGAAGGTCCAGTGCAAGACTCCAACTCACTGCCGTTGAGTCAGTTCTGACTCATAGTGACCTCTCCTTGTGTTTCCAAGGCAGTATCTCTATGGAAGTAGATGGCCCAGTCCTTCCTTCTGAGGACTGGCTGGTAGGTTTGAACAGCCAGCCTTCAGGTTAGCAGTCACATGCCTTACCAAAACAGTTACCCTGGAGTAGATTCTGACCCTTGATGACCCAGGAGATGTAAAATCCACTACCTGGAAGGAGCTGAGTTCCTGCATCATCAATGAAGGGCAACCACTGAGCACCCCACTGGATGTGACATAAGTGAGAAATAAACTCTCATGACGATCTCAGTTAAGCCACTGAGGTCGGAGGGTTGTTTGCTTCAGAGGGTAGGCTACTGTAGAAGACTTGATGCATTTACTGATGAAGATCAAAAACTACAGGCTTCAGTAAGGATTACACCTCAATATAAAGAAAACAAAAATCCTCACAACTGAACCAATAAGCAACATTATGAAAAACAGAGAAAAGATTGAAATAGTCAAGAATTTCATTTTAGTTGGCTCTACAATCAATACCCATGGTTGCAGCAGTCAAGAAATCAAAAGACATACTGCATTGGGCAAATCTGTTGCAAATGACCTCTAAAAAGTGTTAAAGAGAAGAGTTGTAACTTTGAGGACAAAGGTGTGCCTGACCCTAGTCATGGTCTTTTCAGTAGCTTCAAAGGCATGTGAAAGCTGGACAGTGAATAAGGAAGACTGCAGAAGAATTGGTGTATTTGAACTGTAGTGTTAGTGAAGAATATTGAATGACAAATCTGTCTTAGAAAAAGTACTGCTAGAATGCTCTTTAGAAGCAAGGATGGCCAGACTTTATCTCTCATACTTCGGTAATGTTATCAGAGGGACCAATCCCGGAGAAGATATGCTGGGTAAAGTAGAAGGTCAGCAGCAAAGAAGGCCCTGGAAGAGACACATTGACGCAGTGGCTGCAATGGCGGCCTGAAGCCCGGGGCGACTGAGGACGGCACAGGACCAGGCACCGTTCTGTTCTGTTGTGCACAGGGTCACCGTGAGTTGGAATTATCTCCACAGCATCTAACAACAATACTTAGAAATGGATATTGGCAATGACAAATAATCCGATCGTTATGTGTGCTTTTTTTGTGGTGTTCTTAAATCACCTATGTATAAGTTGTTACTATGTATGCTTTTATAATGTTTCAAACCTGATACGTATGAGTCATTTGTAATGCAAAGTTAAAAAGAGAAAATTTCTGAATTTAAAAGCATACTTCTATGATGTTCTGTAATTGTTAACTGTAAGTTATTAGAAACTTATAAATCATCCCACTTCAATTTCTGTACTTGCATTTTCTAAACACAGTGAAGAGATTACGTAGATAACTGTAATACTTTCCTTTTTTTTCTATTTCTTTCCCATCTAATTTCCGTATAGAGTACATTCACATCTTATCCTCTAAAACGTCCAGAAAATTATTTTTCCAATCCTACCTCACACATCTGTTGTTCTTCAAATTCAACTTTACTTCTTTCCTTGTGAATCTGCATCACAAAATCCCAAACAATCATTAGCCAAACTAAATTCTCCAGCGAGAGGAAGAGAGAAGCAGAAACTAGTTGTCAATGAAAGGAGAAGTTCTGGGAAATCTATACATTAATATACTGTCACAGATCTGGCAGTGAAAATTTCGAATCCACCTAAGTGAAAAACAATAGAAAAGTGATTAAATAAATTATGGTATATAAATTTTGGCATATCCATACAGCCTCCAGGAAACATATTTGTTCCTTATTATATGTACAGATTTAATTCCTATCCCCATGAAGTTTATAGTCTACAAGGGATATTTTGGAGCCATTAATAAACATGTTGTGGAAGTACAGTTACTAATATGAAAATAAAACTAATGGCAAAATTCTGAGTGATAAACTTCAGATAAGGAGCTATGTACAATAATATAATTAGTATATGTAATCCCAATTTTTCAAAATGTGTATGTCTATGTCCTTGTATATGTATGTGAATGTACATATATATGTAAGTGTGTATATATCAAATGGTTAAAAGTTGTTTTCTCTGGATGCTGTGATTACAGGTGATTTTATTTATTTATTTTTAATACATTTCTGTATTTTAGAAATGTTAATGGAAAGTACTTTTTAACAGTAAGTGGAATTTACAGATTACTCTTGTTCACTTCATTACAATTCTCTACTTTTCCAAATGTTAATAGAATGTATAATTGAGAAGGAGCATCAATCAATTCATAGTGTTTAATATCACAATGGACTGAGTGACTATCTGGAAGCGTTGCCTCCTGGTTTCGTTGACTTTTGCCCCTAATAACTCTGTGTATCTGAATTACTTGTCTATGTAATAATAATTTTTGGTTTTCTGTAACACTTTAGAGGTTACATATCACATACACATCCTACACATCCACATGCCCACACACACACATACAATTGGATTTTTTACAATAGTGTGGGTTATTCCCAAAGTGCAAGCAATTTGCATATGCTTACTTTGTGTCTCCATGGATTCTAATGAAACTGAGGTTATCTGTCCTTCAAAACACAGGCATTAGAATTTCATCGGATAGTTTTTAAGCAAGCAAATTCATATCCTTAAAATATGGAGCTGAAATGATTAATAACACTGTGCAATTCTGATGGAATTTATTTAGAAGATTTCCTGCGCTTTTGTCATAGAAGTTAATCTTACAATCTGTTAAGACTGAAAGAAAAGGCATTTTATTGAAGAATAATACTTGAGCTGGATAGTAAGGAAAAATGCAAAGCCTCCATCCTTTATATGGAGAGACAGGTCTATACATATCAAGAACATAGAAAATATAGGGTGTTAATGATGGATTGTAGGTAACATCAGCTTGAACTTGAAGTCCTTTGAAATGTAAAGTGGGCCACTTGGGTATGAAGGACTTACAACTTAGTGGCACCAACTGGTTTGGGTAAACATCATTGTAGGTGGTCGTGTTGTTGTTAGGTGTTGCTTAGTTGGCTCTGACTCATAGTGACCCTCTCTGTACAACAGAACAAAACACTGCCTGGTCCGGCGCCAGCCTCACAATCCTTGCTACACGTTAGCCCATCATTGCACCCACTGTGTCAGTCCTTCTCGTTGAGAGTCTTCCCCTTTTCTGACTTTCCATTTTACCAAGCATGATAGCCTTCTCCAGAGAATGGTCCCTTCTGACGACATGACCAAAGAAGATGAAACGAAGTCTGGACATTCCCACTTCCAAGGAGCAGTCTAGCTGCACTTCTTTCAGGACAGATTTATTAGTCCGTGACACTTTCAATATTCTTTGCTTGTACCACAACTCAAAAGCACTAACTCTTCTTCTGTCTTCCTTATTCATTGTCCAGCTTTCACAGACATATTAGGAAATTGAAAATATCATGGCCTGGGTTAGGCACACCTTAGTCCTCAAAAAGGTATCTTTGCTCTTTAGCACTTTAAAGAGGTCTTATGCAGCAGATTTGCCCAGTGCAATATGACGTCTACTTTCTTGACTGCTGCTTCCATTGGTGTTGATGATGGAACGAAGTAATAGGAAATCTTTTACAACTTCAATCTTTTCTCCATTTATAGTGATGTTGCTTATTGGTCTAGTTGTAAGGATTTTTGTTTTCTTTATCTTAAGGTGTAATCCATACTGCAAACTGTAGCCTTTAATCTTCATCAGTAAGTACTTCAAATCATCTTCACTTTCAGCAAGCAAGGTGGTATCATCTGGATATTACAGGTTGTTAATGAGTCTTCCTCCAATCCTGATGCCTTCTTCTTCCTCATGTAGTCCAGCTTCTCGGATTATTTGCTCAGCATACAGAATGAATAAGCATGGTGAAAGATACAACCCTGATATATACTCCCTTCCTGATTTTAAACCATGCAGTATCCCCTTGCTCTGTTTGAATGACCGCCTCATGGAGAGACAGGTCTATACATATCAAGAACATAGAAAATATAAGGTGTTAATGATGGATTGTAGGTAACATCAACTTGAACTTGAAGTCCTTTGAAATGTAAAGTAAACCTAAATCTCAATGTTATCCATAATTTGTTATGATCCACACAGTCAAATGCTTTTGCATAGTCAATACTCAATGACACAAGTAAACATCTTTCTGCTGTTCTCTGCTTTTGGCCTAGAATCACCTGATACTGGCAATGACATCCCTTGTTTCACATTCTTTTCTGAATCTAGCTTACATTTCTGGAAGTTCCCTGTCATTACACTGCTGCATCCATTTTTAAATTATCTTCAGCAAGATTTTACTTGCATGTGATATTAATGACATTGTTCAGTAATTTCCACATTCTGTTGGATCACCTTTCTTTGGAATACTTGGAATATTTCTTTGGAATAGGTACTAATACGGATCTCTTCCAGTCAGTTGGCCAGGTAACTGTCTTCCAAATTTATTGGCATAGATGAATAAATCCCTCCAGTGTGGCATCTATTTGTTGATACATCTCTATGGGTATTCTGTCAATTTCCAGAGCTTTGTATTTTTGCCAATTCTTTTAATGCAGCTTCAACTTCTTCCTAAAATATCATTGGCCCTTGATCATATGCCAATTCCTGAAAAAGATGAACATTGACCACTTCTTTTTGCTACAGTGATTCTGTGTATTCCTTCCATCTTCTTTTTATGTTTCCTGCATCATTCAATATTTTGCCCATAAAATCTTTCAATATTGCAACTCAAGGCTTGAATTTTTTCTTCTGTTCTTTCAGCTTGAGAAATGCTGAGGGTGTTCCTCCCTTTTGGTTTTCTAACTTCAAGTCTTTTTGCATTTCATTATAATAGTTGACTTTGTCTTCTTGAGCTGCTCTTTGAAATCTGTTCAGCTCTTCTATCTTGTCTTATCTTCCATTTGTTTAGCTACTCTCCATTCAAGAACAAGTTTAGAGTCTTTTCTGACATCCATTTTGGTCTTTTCTTCCTTTCCTGTCTTTTTAATGACCTTTCACTTCCTTTGTGGATGATGTTCTTGATGTCATCTCACAATTCCTCTGGCTTTTGGTCACTGGTGTGCAGTGCATCAAATCTATTCTTCAGATGGTCTTTAAATTTAGGTGAGATATAATCAGGGTCACATTCTGGCTCTCATGGACTTGTTAATTGTCTTCAGCTTCAACTTAAACTTGCATATGAACAGTTGATGGCTTGTTCCACAGTCTGCTCCTAGCCTTGATTTGGCTGAAGATATTGAACTTCTCCATCATCTCTTTCCACAGCTGTAGTTGATCTGATTCCTGTGTATTCCATCTGGCAAAGTTCACCTAAATGGCTGCTGTTTATGTTGTTGAAAAAAGTATTTGCAATGAATAAGTCATTGGCCTTGCAAAATTCTATCATGTGATCTCCAGTGTCATTTCTACCACCAAGGCCATATTTTCCAACTACTGGTGATTCTTCTTTGTTTCCAACTTTTGTATTCCAAACACCAGTAATAATCAATACAACTTCACTACATATTTGGTCAATTTCAGACTGCAGAAGTTGGTAAAAATTTTAATTTCCTCATCTTTGGCTTTGGTGGTTGGTGCATAAATTTGAATAATAGTAGTATTAACTGGTTTTCCTTGTAGGCATATGGGTATTACCCTATCACTGACAACAATGTACTTCAGAACAGATCTTGAATATTTTTTGTGACTATGAATGCCACACCATTCCTCTTCAATTTGTCATCCCCAGCATAGTAGATAGTGTGGTTGTCTTATTCAAAATGGCCAAAACCAGTCATGACCATTCACTAATAATGCCTAGGATATTGATATTTATGCATTCCATTTCATTTTTGACAGCTTCTAATTTTCCTGCATTCATACTTTGTAAATTCCACATTCTCATTATTAATAGATGTTTGCAGCTGTTTCTTCCTATTTTGAGTCATGCCACATCAGCAAATGGAGCTCCCAAAAGCTTTATCCATCCACGTCATTAAGGTTGACTCTACTTTGAGGAGGCTGTACTTCCCCAGTTGTGTTTTGAGTACCTTCCAACCTGAGGGGCTCATGTTCCGGCACTATATCAGACAATTTTCAGGGCTATTCATAATGTTTTCCAGTAATATTTCAGACAGTGTTTCACTGCTATTCATAAGCTTACATAAGGTTTTCACTGGCCTATTCTTTGAGAAGTGATGGCCCCTTTCTTCTTTCAAAGCAATTACTGTGTCAGAAGTGACATTGTAGTTAGTTGTACATTATTGCAGTCAGTTATGCATGATTGTAACCACGAATACATTATTTTTCAGGAGCAAATTGTTCATATCTTGACACCCTAAATGGTTTACATTCTGACCCTTTGTTTCCAGGAAATGCATATTGGCTCCATCATTCTTACGTCTGACATGAGAGCCTCCATTTTGAAAGTTTTCCATTTCCGTTTCCCTCTTTTGATCAAGTCTGCACTAGGGAACTCTGACCACCCACAGTATGGTAGCCTTTCTTTTGCAAGGACTTTGTTGTTTTACTGACTAGCTTTGGTTAATAAAAATTATTTTCTTCACCTTGCCAAGCTAATAGATTTAATATTCAGGGTGAGTAGGTTTTATGGAAAGCATCTTAATGGACATGGCCATATTTGAGGAGAATTTCTCAGTCAGAACAGAATGATAAAGGTCAAGATTAAACATACCCAAGGAAACAAAAGGGAGGTGATTAAACAACATGATCCGTGGTGAAAGCCTGTGAAAGCAGCATGATTTTATATGCAGAATCAAATCATTTTGAAGCACAGTATTTTATGAATAAAGTATGCTGAACTAAGGCTAAACAGCGTTTTATAATTACAATAACAGAAATAAGGAAGAATATAAAGATTCTAAAATAAATTAGCAATTTTTCCACCATCCCCTGCAAGAGGAAAACCAATTACTTATAACTTCAGTTAAGGAACAAACAGGAACATTGAGATTGGACAATATATCTTGCATAAAGGAAACATAGTGAGTGATAGTAGTACTACTGTCAGGAATATAAGCACAATAATCAGTTTTAATAATGGCACTAGTGCCTCTTTGTGCAGTAGTAAGGCTGTTGAGGGCCATTCAGTACATATATTTTAAATTGTGATTTGAGTGAAAGTTTACAGAGAAAATTCATTTTCCATACAGCATTTTCCTATTTTGTTTCATGATGTTGACTGCAACTCCCCACAATGTAATAGCTCTCTTCCCACTCCCTTCCTATAGTTACCTCTTCCCTGTATCCTTCTTTCCAATACATTCCTGAACTATCTTCCTGTGCAAACACTGCCCTTCTGTTCTCTCCCTATTGATTACTGAGTGTGTATACCTGATGTAAATGTTCACCCTAAATGCCTGTCTGTCGTTTGGCTGGAAGCCACAGGAATGAGTTCAGTTCCAAATCCGAAGGGTAACTAGGGACCATAGTCTCAGTCTCACCATGCTCTGTCAGACCAGTAAATTTGGTCTTTTATTTTATTTTATGATTTTGAGTGTTGTTCCACATTGTTCTCCCACTCTATCCAGGATCTCCTGCACTGATCCCTTCCTGAGTGATTGACAGTGATAGCCAGGCACTATCTAGTTCTTCTCATCTCATGGTCATACAGGCTGAGGATTCCATTGTCTACAAGTTCCTTGGACTAATTTTTTCCATGCTTCTTTGTTTTTCTTCATTCTTCTTTGCTTTGGATGAAGAGAGATGCAATGTTGCATCTAGATAGTCACTTGTAAGCTTTTAAAACTCCAGTCACTACTCACCAAACTAGGATGTAGAAGAATGTCTTTGTGTAGTCTGTTATGCCAGTTGAGGGCCATTCAGTTTTGAAGAACTATTTCTCAAATCAAGTGATTTCAGTATTCATTTCTTGGAGTCCATAACAGAATCATTTTAAACACTTAATATATAAAACAGAACTTTGACATAAGCCATAATACCTTCTAACTCTAATTGATATACAAAAATGGAAGTGAATGTTTATATCATTTAAATACAAATCTGGACTAACAAGCTCTTAAAAGGGGGATATTAAGTTCACTGGCCAATTCTGCCAAACATTCAGAGAAGAGCTGACACCAATTCTATTCAAACTATTCCAGAACATGAAAAAGGGTAGAATATTCTGGAACTCACTCTATGAAGCAAGCATAACCTTGATACTAAAATGACACTACTAAAAAAGAAAATCATAAGCCCTTATGAACATAGAGGCAAAATATATCAACAAAATCCTAGCCAATAGAATCAAACAACATATCAAAAAAAAATAATACATCATGACCTAGTGGGACTTATACCAGATATGTAAAGATGGCTCAACATTAGAAAAACAATCAATGTACCTCACCACATAATTAAAACAAGGAAAAGAACATGATCATATCAATCAATGCAGAAAAAGCTTTGACAAAATTCAACACCCATTCTTAATAAAAATGCTCTCAGAAAATAGGAAGAGAAGGGGGATTCCTCAGCATAATTAAGGGCATATAGACAAAATGAACCACCACTTGCCTGTCAGCTTGTTGTACTGTGGTGACTTGCATATTGCTGTGAGGCTGGGAGGCTATGCCACCAGTATTTCAGATACCAACAGGGTCACGCATGGTGAACAGGTTTCAATGGAGCTTCCAGACTAAGACAGACTTGGGAGAAGGAAAGGGCCATCCATATCTCAAATAATTGACCAGTGAAAACCTTATGAGTAGCAGTGAAACACTGTCTGATTTATTACTGGAAAACATTCTGAATAGCCCTGAAACATTGTCTGATATACTGCCAAAAGAAGAGCCTCTCAGGTCAGAAGGCACTCAAAATATAACTGGGAAGAATGGCCTCTTCAAAGTAGAGTCAACCTTAATGACATGGATGGAGTAAAGCTTTTGGGACCTCCATTTTCTGATGTGGCACTACTCAAAATAGGAAGAAACAGCTTTTAACATCCTTAAAAATTGGAACATGGAATGTACCAAGTATGTAAAAAATGAAAAGGAACACATAAAGATCGATATCCTAGGCATTAGTGAGCTGAAATATTGGATCAGACAAGCATATGATCTGCTATTCCAGAAATGAAAAATTGAAGAGGAATGGTGTGGCATTCATCACCATGGAGAATGTTTCACAATCTATACTGAAGTACAATGCTGTCAGTGATAAGATAATACTCATATGCCTACAAGGAAGATCAGTTACTACTACTATTATTCAAGTTTATGCACCAACTACCAAAACAAAAGATGAGAAAATTAAAAATTTTACCAACTTCTGCAGTCTGAAATTGACCAAATATGCAATAAAGATGTATTGATTATTACTGGTGATTGGAATGTGAAAGTTGGAAACAACTGGTAATTGGAAAATATGTCCTTAGTGACAGAAAAGATGCCTGAGATCTCATGATAGAATTTTGCAAGACCAGCAAGTTATTCATTGCTGATACCCTTTTTGAAAAGCATAAACAACAGCTATACAGGTGGACTTTGACAGATGAAATACACAGGAATCAGATTGACTACTCTGTGGAAAGAAGCGATGGAGAAGCTCATTATCTTCAGCCAAATGAAGGCCAGGAGCAGACTGTGGAACAAACTATCAACTGCTCACATGCAAGTTCAAGTTGAAGCTGAAGACAATTAAAACAAACCCATGAGTGCCAGAAGATGACCTTGATTATATCTCACCTAAATTTAAAGACCACAGAAGAATAGACTTGACGCATTGAACACTAGTGACCAAAAGCCAGAGGAATTGTGGGATGACATCAAGAACATCATCCACAAAGGAAGTGAAAGGTCATTAAAAAGACAGGAAAGGAAGAAAAGACCAAAATGGATGTCAGAAGAGACTCTGAGACTTCCTCTTCAATGGAGAATAGCTAAAGCAAATGGAAGATATGACAGATAAAAGAGCTGAACAAAAGATTTCAAAGAACAGCTCAAGAAGATGAAGTCAGCTATTACACTGAAATGTACAGACTTGAAGTTAGAAAACCAAAAGGGAGGAACACCCTCAGCATTTCTCAAGCTGAAAGAACAGAAGAAAAAATTCAAGCCTTGAGTTGCAATATTGAAAGATTTTATGGGCAAAATATTGAATGATGCAGGAAACATAAAAAAGAAGGTGGAAGGAATACACAGAGTCACTGTACTAATGGTCAATGTTCATCTTTTCCAGGAATTGGCACATGATTAAGGTCCCATGGTGTTGCAAGAAGAAGTTGAAGTTACACTGAAGGCATTGGCAAAAACAAAGCTCCAGGAATTGGCAGAATACCCTTTGAGACATTTGAACAAAGGGATGCCATGCTGGAAGCACTTACTAATCTATGCCAATAAATTTGGAAGACAGCTATCTGGACAACTGATTGGAAGAGATCCATATTTGTACTTATTCCAAAGAAAGGTGATCCAACAGAATGTGGAAATTATTGAACAATATCATTAATATCACATGCAAGTAAAATCTTGCTGGAGATAATTAAAAAATGGTTGAGCAAAATAGCAAATAGCGAATCAGGGAATTTCCAGAAGAGAATGTGGAATGAAGGATATCATTGCTGATATCAGATCGATCTTGGCTCAAAGCAAAAAATACTGGACAGAGGTTTATTTATGTTTTATTGACTATCCAAAAGCATTTGACTATGTGGATCATAACAGATCACAGATAATATTGAGAAGAATGGGAATTCCAGAACATTTAATTGTGCTCATGAGGAACCTGTACATAGACCAGGAGGCTGTTGTTAGAACAGAACAAGGGGATACTGAACGGTTTAAAATCACGAAGGGAGTGTGTCAGGGTCATATTCTTTCCCCATACTTATTCAATCTGTTTGCTAAGAAAATAATCTGAGAAGCTGGACTATATGAAGAAGAAGAAGGCATCAGGATTGGAGGAAGGCTCAGTAACAACCTGCGATATGCAGACCACACAATCTTGTTTGTTGAAAATGAAGATGACTTGAAGCACTTACTTACTGATGAAGATTATAGACAGTAGTAAGTACCTCAACATAAAGAAAATGAAAATCCTCACAACTGGACCAACAAGCAGCATCACTATAAATGGAGAAAAGATTGACATTGCCAAAGATTTCATATTACTTCATTCCACCATCAACACCAACGGAAGCAGCAGCCAAGAAATCAGACAACCTATTGCACTGGGCAAATCTGCTGCATAAGACCTTTTTAAAGTGCTGAAGAGCAATGATGTCTCTGAGGACTAGGGTGTGCCTAACCCAAGCTATGATATTTTCAATTGCCTCATATACACGTGAAAGCTAGATAACAGAAGCTATGAGTCAGAGTTGCCTCAAGGGCACACAACAACAACAAAAACAACAACACAAAACTAGTGGCCAATATTATTCTCAATGGATGTCTTCATTGAACATTCTCCTTGTGAACTGAAACCAGACAAGGATGCCCTCTATCACTCCTTATGTTAAATATTGTATTGGAAGTCCTAGCCAGAACAATAAAGCAAGAGAGGAAAATAAAATCATCCAAATAGGCAAAACAGAGGTAAAACTATATTTACAAATCATAGGATTACTGTTGTTTTTGTTAGGTGCCCTTGAGTTGTCTACAACTCACAGTGACCCTAGGTATAAAGAACTAAACACTGCCTTGTCCTGAGCCATACTCACAATATTTGCTGTGCTTGAGCCCATCGTGGAAGCCACTGTGTCAATCCATCTGGTTGAGGGTCTTCTCTCATACTCCACTGACCCTCTACTTTACCAAACATGATATGTTTCCAGGGATTGGTCCCTTTTAACAACATGACCAAAGTATGTGAGATGGAGTCTGTCCATTCTCACTTCTAAGGAGCATTCTGGCTGTGCTTCATCCAAGAGAGACTTGTTCATTCTTCTGGCAGTCCTTGGTAGTTTCAGTATTCTTCGCTAACATCACAATTCAAATGCATCCATTCTTCTTCAGTCTTCCTTATGCATTGCCCAGTTTTCACACACATATAAGGCAATTGAAAATATCATGGCTTGAGTAAGGTGGACCTTAGTCTTCAAAGTGACATCTTTGCTTGTTATGGATGGGTTTGAACCACCACTTCTTGGAAGGAAGGTTGGGCAATCTATTTCCGTAGTGATACTGCCTCGGAAACCCAAGGAGGGGTCACTATGAGTTGGGTCTGACTTGACGGCATGTAACAACAACAACATACCTTGTGCAATAAGTCATCTGATTCCTTGACTGCTGCTTCTGTGGTCATTGTTTGCATATTCAAGTAAAATGAAAGCCTTGACAACTTTAATTTTTTCTCCATTTATCATGATGCTGCTTACTGGTCCAGTTGTAAGGATTTTTGGTTTATTTATGTTGAGGTGCAATCCATACTAAAGGTTGTGGTCTTTGATCTGCATCACTAAGTACTTCAGCAAATAAAATTGTCATCTGCATATCTTAAGTTGTTAAAAGTCTTTCTCCAATCCTGGTGCCATGTTCTTCTCCATATATTCCAGCTTCTCAGATTACTTGCTCAGCATATAGATTAAGTATGGTGAACGAATACAAACCTGATGCACATCTTTCTTGATTTCAAACCATGGAGTATCCCCTTGTTCTTTTGGAAAGACTGCCTCTTGGTTTATGTATTCTGGAATTCCTATTCTTCTGAATGTTATCCATAATTTGTTATGATTCACACAACTGAATGCTTTTGCATAGTCAATAAAACACAGGTAAACATCTTTCTGGTATCCTTTGCTTTTAGCCAAGATTCACCTGTCATCAGCAATGATATCCCTCATTCCACATCTTTTTTTGAATCCAGCTTTAATATCTGGCAGTTCCATATCTATGTACTGCTGCAATTGTTTTTGAATTATTTTCAGCAACATATTACTTGCATGCAATATTAATGATATTGTTTGATAATTTCTGCCAAAAATCAACTTTCTTTGGAATGGGCACAAATACGTCTCGTCCATTTGGTTGACCAGGTGGCTGGCTTCCAAATTTCTTGGCATTAGTGAGTATGTGCTTCTAGCATTGCAATTATTTGTTGAAACATCTTAATAGGTATTCTATCAATCCCTCAAACCAAAAAACAAAACTCACTGCCATTCAGTCAGATCCAACTCATAGCGACCCTTCCTTGGGTTTTGGAGGCGGTATCTCTACGGAAGTAGATCACCTAACCATTCTGAGTGGCTGGGAGGAGGGGAGTTGAACCACCAGCCTTCTGGTTAGCAGTCAAATGTCTTAGGCACTAAGCCACCAGAGCTCTCTCTCTCTCTCTATATATATATACACATATATACTAT
>NW_006922188.1:1049469-1052712 GCF_000298275.1 Orycteropus afer afer | reverse complement strand
CCTTGGAAACCCAAGGAGAGGTCACTAGGAGTTGAATTGACTTGACGGCAGTGAGTCAATTTCTAGAGACTTGTTCCCCACCCCAGCCCACCCCAATTCCTTCAGTGCATTTTGGACTTCTGCCTTTAATAGCATCTGTTCCTGATTGTATGCTACCTTCTGAAGTGGTTAAAATTAACTAATTCTTTTTGGTACAGTGACTCTGTTTACTCCTTCCATCATCTTTTGATGCTTCCTGCATTGTTCAATATTTTTCCCACAGAATGCTTCAATGTTGCAGTTTGAAATTTATTTTTTTTTCTTCTGTAGGAAAACTTGTTAACCATAACCAAACACCTTGAGGGAATGAATTGTTGGGCCTGAGGGCTCAGGATCATATATTCAGGGGACATCAAGGCCAACTGGCATAACATTATCCACAAAGACAATGTTCTGCATCTTTGTTTGGTGAGTAGTGACTGGGATCTTAAAAGCTTGTGGTTTCTCCCTGCCTGGAGCAAAGAAGGGTGAAGAAAATCAAAGTCTTAAGGAAATAATTGGTCCAGAGGACTAATGGATCATGCGAACACAAGCCCACATAATCCTGAGACCAGAAAAACGAGGTGGGGTCTGGATACCACCACTGACTGCTCTGAAAAGGATCACAATAGGAGGTCCTGGAAAGAATGGGAATAAATATGGAACAAAGTTTTAAAAATCAAAAAAAAAAAGACCAGTCTTAGCAGTCTGATAGAAACTGGTAGCCTTTAGACACCCTTGAGACCTGAAACTGAATTCACCCTCATGGCTTATCTTTCATTCAAAAAATATACATGCCTGCTAGGTAAACAATAACACCAGGGAGGTATGCGTATCTTAGAACAGTAAACCATAGGAGATCAAAAGGGCAGCATTTGTGCAAGGATAAGGCTCAGAGGCAGGAAGGGATAGGAAAGAAGGATGAATGAAATAGTAAACATAGAGAGGAAGTAAGAAGTGCTGTTACATTGTAGGGATTGCAATCATTGTCACAAAACAAAACATGTATGAATCATTGAATGGAAAACCACTTTACTATGTAAACTTTCACCAAGTCACAATAAAAAAACACTTTTTTTAAAACAAACAAAAACAAAAAATAAAAGGAAATTAAAAAAAAAGTGGGAACATCAGCTGGAAGAGCTAAGTCAGTTGATATTTGACCTTGAGTCCAGTTCAGTCCTATAGTGCATCTGTTAATCCATCTATGTGGGAGTCAAGGTCAAAGATTAGAGTCACATAAACAATATGTGCTGTTTGAGCTAGAAATAGCAAGAATTAATAGTTGAGAAAAATCCATACTATAGAATATTATGTAGCCAGCATTGTGTTATTAGTAAATGAAATAGGCTGATTCTTACATTAAAAGAGGGAAATAAAGGAATATTTTGTTATATTTAGAAAAATAGAATATTGAACATCAGCAAAATTATAATATAAACCTTCTAGTAATTCTTTTAGTTCCCTCACCCTTATGAAGTGAATTCTGGATCAGTAACAGTTGGTTTCTACATAAGAGTTCTAGAAATCTCAATTCAGTCCAATAGTATCTATGTTGGAAATAGTATAGACTTTTTGATAAGTCTGATATAGTCTATTTTTGCTGAAATATTTTGGTCAAGTGTTTTCAGTGAATCAGAATTTTAAAATTTATCTGCAGACAACAACTTACATGTGGTCATAGTTAACTAACAATAATAATTCCTAAAAGTTAAAGACCTGATGGGTACTACAAAAGTAATTCAGAGCCAAACATAGTAAAAAAAATTTTAAAACAAAAATATTGTAAACATAATGATTAACCTTATTTTCAAAGGGCTTCAGATATAACACATACTAATCTTAAAACATAATACCCAATAGTCCAGATACACCAAAACTATACCAAGATTATTGTCTTTAAACATCTGAATATTGATCAAAAAAAGTCCATGGGTAAATGCTGTGAGTTTCCCAGTTAATACCAATGGCTTTGATGATGCTAGATTCAAAGGAAATGAAGTTGTGACCAACTTTAGCAATTAAAATAACAAAATTATGATGTGATATTATGCATTGTTGTTTAGTATCAAGCAAATATCATTGACATATAAATTTTAACCCAAAGAAATTTGGACACTTCTTCTGATTTGATGTTTTATGTAACCCATAACACATTAAATAACCCTTTTTTTTTAAAACAAAAACAAAAACAAAAACACTTATCTCTTTATAAAACAGAAATAAATCATTTGGCTTTCTATAAAGTTTCAATGGAAGGAAGGTTGGGCAATCTACTTCGTAGTGATACCACCTCAGAAACCCAAGAAGGGGTCACTATGAGTTGGGTCCAACTCCACGGCACATAACAACAACAACAACAAAAAGTTTCAAAGCTGTAAACTTCAATTATAATGCATAACCATTAGCTCAATTTAATATCAGTATGAAATCTATAAGCCTATAGATTACAAAACATAATCACTGTTGAAGTGAAGCGAAGTAAAATAGTACACATTTCCATTCAAACCTTTTCCATTTCTTATATTTTCTCATTCTAACCTTAGATTTGTCCATTGTGTGTGTGTGTGTGTGTGTGTGTGTGTTGAGGATCCATCCAATTTCCAGTAACTATATTAAGAAAAATTCTGTTGTACATAGGGTTGTTATGAGTCACAGATGACTTGATAGCACCTAATAAGAACTACAACATATTAAGAAACTATTTTTCTGTTTCAGATCTCATTAATATCAACATTATTTATCTTATTTTCTTTTGTCTTAAAAAGATCTTCACCTGGTTGTGAGTGGTTTTTTCAAAACTTTCTTTGGAGTAGTGTGTTTCAGAAACTCATTATCAAGAAAGAATTGTTAATCTCAATTCATTTACATATGTTTAAGTTGGAATAGGTATTTTGAAAGACAAGAGGTAACAAAATTATTTTCCTTCTAATTTTTATTATTCTCTTGGTAAGCAGTTTAGCTATCTTCTTATCTCGGAATCAATAAACATTATCCGCTATAATTACCAACTTTCTCTAAATAAGGAACTCTGGTGGCTCAGTGCCTAAGGCATTTGACTGCTAACCAGAAGGTTGATGGTTCAAACCCATCAGCTGCCCCATGGAAGGAAGAAAGGGCAATCTACTCCCCATAAAGATTTACCCCCTTGGGAACTGAACAGGGGTTGCTATGAGTCAGAAACAAGTCAATGGCAGTGTGTTTTCCCTAAATAAAACATATTTC
>NW_006922188.1:1043003-1049289 GCF_000298275.1 Orycteropus afer afer | reverse complement strand
TTGAACCGCCAGCCTTCTGGTTAGCAGTCAAGTGCTTTAGGCACTACGCTACCAGAGCTCCTCCTAGGAATATTGTTGTTGTTGTTTGCTGTCGAGTCAGACCCGACTCATAGTGACCACTCCTTGGGTTTCCAAGGCAGTATCACTATGGAAGTAGATTGCCCAATCTTCTTTCCAAGGAGTGGCTGGTGGGTTTGAACCACCAGCCTTCTGGTTAGCAGTCAAGTGCCTTAGCCACTATGCTACCACTATCTAATTTATAAAAGCATCTGTTTATAATTAAACCAATCAGAGTAAATTATTTGAAAAGATACTATAATCTAATTTAATAATATCATCCCAAGATAGGAAATTATTACATTTTTATAACTCTTATCTT
Organism: Orycteropus afer afer; assembly: GCF_000298275.1. Lineage (NCBI taxonomy): Eukaryota > Metazoa > Chordata > Mammalia > Tubulidentata > Orycteropodidae > Orycteropus > Orycteropus afer. The sequence continues at coordinate 1,048,910 of NW_006922188.1, read as the reverse complement.
TTGCTTTATAGGATTCTTTAGAGAAGCAATTTAGAATAATCTGTTCTTTTAAAGGCCTTGCTATACAAAGCAAAATAAACAATCCATCCTTTTCAGTGCATCTTTCAAACAGACCAATTTATATCAAGTTTTCTCAATGTACCTACTGACAGTCTAACTCATAAGACAAGTGCAAGAAGCAGATTTCCTTAGAAGAGAAAAAAAATGACTTAAAAAACTGTTTTATGAGAAAGAAAGAAAAGAAAGAAAGACCCTAGCAACCCCCAAACACAGCTTCCCAGGATAAGACAGAAACTCAGACACAAAATGGGACAAAAAAAAAATCACATAAATTCACCAGTCTGTAAGGCCTGCTCAAAACCCAGAGTTATACTTAACCCCTAAGACAAACATAAAGGAACCAATTTCTTAAAATGTGTACAAAATTCTTGGACGAGATAGATTCAATTTAGCAACAACCACACACACAAAAAACCGGTCCTAAATAAACTCATTGACTTATCAGAGTCTCAGGTAGAGGGATTTTTTTTCAGACTCTGAATAGAACTGAGCATTAAACAAAAGTTGTCAAAAAAAAAAGGCAATGCAAATGGGAACTCAATTTCCCAAAGTGACCAGTGAAATTCTACATTACTCCAAATATACTCAGCTGATAGCGTTTTTGAATATTAATCTCAAACCAGAATGTCAGTAGGGGGTAAATTCAGGCACATTTATCAAGGATGTTAAGAATCTTATTCCCTTAGGTTGAACTGTGGTTTCTCAGAGTCAAATAAAATTCCTAGGGAGGCTGCTGTGAGTTTGGTCAGTGTTTTCCTTCATAGTGTGCCTTTGTTGTAGGAGAGTTTTCTAGTACTCTGGCCCATCTCATGCCCCAGTTTATCCTTTCATGAGTGTCTTTGTGTTAGAGATGAGTACCATAAGGACATCTAAGAGTCTTGGCCTATGCCCACAAATTTTTGCAGCTTAAAGACTCTGGGATTCCTTCATAGCAACAGTAAAAAACCTAGTTTAATTCCTTCTGAACCTAGTTCATTTTGCTGGTTAGAGATCTAGTCTCTTATTTTAGACCTTAAATATAATAATCTCTCCATTAGAAATACCCTAATATGGCCACTGATTTTCCAAACTGTCTCAAATGAAATTATGCTGGACAGACAAGAACACACATGATAAAGGCCCATAATATTTGTTCATGTAAGGAGCAGGAGTCCTAGAAACTGGCTCCAAATTTTCTCTAAACACAGCAGCTCCCATTTTATAATGACAGGTAAAACAAACCAACTTTTACTTGTGAGAACAAAAACAAAGTCACAATAAAACTCAAAGAGCTATTAATGCAAGAGAATATAACTCTGATTTCTGGTGGTTTTTTTTTTTTTACCTTAAAAAGATTCTTGAGACTTCTCAGAGGCAGAATCCAAAGTGCTTCAGCAGTTACCATGCCTATGTCTTGCAGATGTCATGGATTATGAAAGATAATACACATTCCAAGTCCTGCTTCTGACACCAGAAATGTCAAAGAAGAAAATCTGGTGCTGTGTTAGGAGTGAAAGAAAAGGAGTTTTATTAAGGAATAATAGAGCTCAAGGTGGATAACGCTAAGTAAAAATACAATTGCTTAAGTGGAGTTGTTGTTGTTGTTATGTGCCATTGAGTTAGACCCGACTCATAGTGACCCCTCCTTGGGTTTCCGAGGCAGTATCACTACAGAAGTAGATTGCTCCATCTTTCTTCTGAAGAGTGGCTGGTGGGTTTGAACTGCTAGCCTTCTGGTTAGCAGTCAAGTGCCTTTGGCACTACGCTACCAGAGCGGAGAGAGGGATCTATATACATAGAGAACAAAGGAAAAGTAAGGGGTTAATGATTGATTGTAAATAAGATCAGCCTCAACCTGAAGCCCTTTTAAATGTAAAGGTTGACTACTTGGCTAGGAAAGGTTTTTTTTTTTTTTTTTTAATCTAGTGTGAGTGGCACCACCTGGTTCAGTTATATATGACTGTAGTTAGTTATACATGAATGTATATAACTAACACATTTTCTCCCCAGGAACACATTGTTTACATCTTGACACATTCTTCCTAAATGGTTTACATCCTGACCTTTTGTTTCCTGAGGATGCATGTTGGCCCCATCATTCTTACATCTGGCATGAAAGCCTCCAGTGTGGAACTTTTCCATTCATGCTTCTCTTTTGATAATACTGAGATCCATAGAAATATTAAAATGCAGTTTATGTTGTGTTTACAGGAAATCATTTTTGCTTCATACAATAGAAAACCAATGTATATTAATTCCATGACATACATCCCTCCTTGAACTACCAAATGTCATTGAAAGCAGTGAGTGAATTACCTTAGGTGATTTTAATTTAGATTGTTAAAACATTTCTGTAGATATAGAAGTCTGAGCTGATTAAACTTTAAACTTATCTGATTAAAGCACTTATTATATTATAGTTGAAGTTACAAGAAAGTACTCCAATTGATTGGATAATTATGAATAAATTGGGAAGGATCTGACTTAGAAAATTTGTTTCAATTATGTAAATGATTGCTATCTGAAGGAAACTAAGAAACTGAAATGGTCTTGTCGTCATATCAAATCACCAAAGAGAAGTTTTGAAGATAGGTAACTTCGTGGTCTCAATGATGTCATTAATTAGGAAATAAATCTTAGTTATTTTTTGACATTGTTTACTTATAGACATAAAAAGCTAAAAATATGAAAATTCAACTAATAGGAAAGTTTGAGTAATTGAATGTTATAACCCAAGTGTCTCTAGCTCATTTCTCCATTTTTTTTAAATTTTTTTTTAACTTTTTATTGTGATTTGGGTGCAATTTTACAAAGCAGATTCATTTGACATTCAACAGTTCATATACGTTTTGTTTTGCAACACTGATTACAATCCCCACATTGTAACAGCTCTTCTCCCACCTCTTCCTTGAGGTTACCCCTTCCCTGTGTCCTTCTTACCTATGCATTCCTCCTGCCTAGTTGTGTCCCTGTGCAAATGTTGTCCTTCTGATCTCCCATGGTTGATTGTTCTAGGGAGTACATCTTGCTGGTATAGTTGTTTAGCTTGTAGGCCTGTCTGTTGTTTGGTGGAGAATTGAACCACAGGAGTGATTGCAATTCCAGGCTCGAAGGGTGACTCGGAGCCATATTCTCTGGGATTTAGGAGGATATAGGCCCATAGTCTCAGGGGTTTCAGCAGTCTCTAGCTGACCAGTAACGCTGGTCTTTTTTGTGTCTTTGAATTTTGTTCCACATTTTTCTCCCATTCTATCCAGGATCTTCAATTTTGATCCCTTTCCAAGTGGTTGGCATTGATAGCTGGGTACCATCTAGGTCTTCTGGTCTCAGGGTTCTGTAGGCCAAAGTTACTCATAGTCGCAGGGGCCATCAGACTCAATTGGCACAACATGGTACACAAAAACTTTGTTCTACTTCCTACTTTGGTGAGTAGTGACTGGAGTCTTAAAAGCTTGCATCAACCATCTGGGATGCAACTATTGGTCTTTCCCAGTACAGAGCAAAGAAGAATGAAGAAAGTCAAAGATGTATGGAAGCAATTAGTCTAAGAGACCAATGGACCCCACTTACTTTTAGAGAAGTTTCCTAGCAAAGGTGTCATTAGGTGTCCTAAATGGATCACAGAAAAGGAAACATGAACTATATTACAATTGGTACAATTTGATCTCAGATGTGTAGTTCTCACTTGGACAGAGGAACTTTGTCAGAGAAGTTAGTCTGTGTGTTCTTAGATTTGGGATGTGGGTGGGAAAAGTAGTACTTGAGTGCCTTTACAGATTTTACCTTATTTAATCTTCACATAAACCCTATGAACTCCTTGTTGAGTGGAGTACTACCTTTAAGAGAATTTAGGTTTTAGAATTGGTACATACAATGAAAATAATTCCCAATCCTTTAAATTGTCCATAAAGTAAACGGGGGTTTAAGTACACAAACATGTAGATTATTGTAATAAGTATGTACCATAATGTACACTATAGAGTTTGTAGGCAAACACAAATGTTAAAAAGTTTTAATTAAGAGAGAAAGACAAAAATAAAACAAAAAGTAAAACACTCCGGGCATATACTCATTGAATGGAAAGGCAGCACAATTCAAATGATTATTTTTCTCTGTCCCCCAAGCCCTTACACTTAAATAGCTGATTGAATTCTGTAATTTAAATACTCACAAGATGTGATTTCATTGAATTCTCATTTTATTGAAGAAGGCTGAAGCTTTGAGTGGTTGCATAAATTCCCAAGGTCATGTACCTAGGAAGAACAGGCCAAAGGCTACTTTTTAGATTATTAAGCCAAATTTTTCCCAACTCCTAGGATGCCCTGGGCGGGAAAAATGATTTGCACTTGGCTGGTATGGGAAAAGTTGGTACCAAGGAAGAAAAAGGTTGGCAATCTGTTTCTGTGAAGATTGTAGCCAAGAAACCCTATGGAGCCAGTCTACTCTGTACCAGGTAGGGTTTCCATGAGTAGGAACCAACTTGACAGCACAAGACAACAACGACCTAGAACACCATTTTGCTGTGCTCCATTGCATCAGACTTCGATCAATTCCTGGCCCTTTTTTCCAAGTTCATAAAATCTGGACTAACAGAGTTGGCTAACATAACTAACATTGCTGCTCAGAACATTTTATATAAAGCTGTACCATGATTTTTTGCCCCCTTCCATTCTTTCATTCATTTATTCAACAAGGATTTATTGAGCATAGATCATGTATTTGCATTGCTCTAGGCACTAGGATAGAGCAGTGATTAAATTTCAATACCTTCTTGACTATGCACACAATTTAGTATTTGTAAACTTATTCAGTTTCTAATCCTTGTGTTAAAATATTTGTCATTTATAAATTGAAAGAAAGCTTTAAATTTTGCTGTAAAATTTCCTACATAAAGAAACATACTTTACATCTTGGTTCAGGAAAGATAAAATTTTGGTCTGGTATTCAGAAGAGCTCATTTTGAGGACTAGTTCAATACTTTTATGAATAACTAATTTTTATCCATTTATTAAAATGCACCAATTTTATTAATTGTTCATCAAATTTACTTTAAGTCTCAAGGACTTAAGAGCCATCCTTTGTGAAATTGAGTAAGCTCTCCTTTTTAGAGTTGGGAGGATCAAAGGTGACAATCCAGAAATAAAGTATTAATTAAATCTTTGTAAAATTATTTCACAGCATAAGTCTAAGCTCTGGTAGATAGCAAATCATGGTGGATAAAAGCACAAGACATGGAGTCTAACAAAGCTGGGTTGGAATTCCTGCCCAACCACTTACTGGCTGTTTGACTTGGGGAATTTATTTAATCTTTCCATGCATGTTTAACTTCATCATCTGTACAGTGTGGATAACAATAATGCCACCTTTTAGAAGTGCTGTTGAGGCAGCCTGTACATTCCTCATGGCACTAGGTACTGATTTTCTTGAGGCCTCCTCCCATATTCCTCAAGATCTTATGTAACAGCTGACCCTCTTACTGAACATGGAAGAAAAAATAAACAAGAAGCCAGCAGAAGGTATCTTCAGAACTTGGTAGAACTGGCTCAAAGTGGCCAGGCTGCTTCTGCTTAGCCATGCAGGTGCAGTGTGGAAAACCTTCACCTGAAAGGGAACTTTTAGTGTCACAGGCTTAAAAACAACCCTTCAGTGCTCATAACATTGCACCTCAACTAATGTTAATTGGTTCTTAGAATGCAAATATTTTCCATGCCACTGAATGTATATACTTGACCTCTTTGTTTCAAAGTGTATACAAATGGAAATGATTCGTTGTTCAGAACTCAATTTGAGGTGGAGTCCTCGAGTTCCTTGTTTGTGCACTTGAAATAATCACACTACGCTTTCCTCACCTCAGTGTTCTTTTTTTTT
>NW_006922188.1:1035513-1042468 GCF_000298275.1 Orycteropus afer afer | reverse complement strand
TCAGATGGTGTACCAGTCGCTAGGACTGATTGTTTCCATTCATTTGGTTTTCTTCTTTCTTCTTGATGAGGAGACACCCATTGTTGCATCTAGACTCACCTCAGTGTTCTTATTGACTGGAGAGCCACACCAGGCGGAACCCTCTCGCAGCTTCTGTCTGCAACATTGTGAGGATTAAATCAGATAACGCATGTAAAACACTTAGGACAGTATTTGTCAAATGATAAGCCAACAATAAATGTTACTAATTGTTATTTTTATATTATTCTAAACAGGCACTGTCTATTAGATATTAGATATCTTGAGCATTATGTTTTCAGAGAACGACTTCAAGGACTGAGCTTCTGTTAAGGGTAATAGTATAACTTGGGAATGGGTAAGGGTGGTGGATGAACAATATGATAAACATAAGTAATGGCACTGACCAGTATATGTGAAGATCATTGAAATGTCAAATGTTTTATTACATATATATTTACCAAAATACAAAAAAGAGAATGCAGTGTTTATGGAAGAAAGAACTGTTATTTTAAATTTCTGTTTCAGGGCTCCTCAGCTTTTGTGTAAGATGGTATTTTGCTTTCCCAGAGAGGTTTGTGCCTGCAGGGCTAGGAACTGGGGGGGGGGGGTTGGCAATGCATAAGGCAATGATGAGATCTCAGGAGGGGCTGTCACACGGTACAACACCTGCTTGCCTGGAGAACATCACACAGCAGGGGCAAGGTAGCAGCAACCAACTCAATGTTCTTATAAGTGATGTTTCAGTTGTTGTTGTTGTCGTTGTTGTTATGTGCCGTCGAGTCGGCCCCAACTCATAGCGACCCCGTCTTGGGTTTCTGAGCCAGTATCACTACAGAAGTAGGATTGCCCAACCTTCCTTCTGAGGAGTGGCTGGTGGGTTTGAACCGCCAGCCTTCTGGTTAGCAGTCAAGTGCCTTAGGCACTATGCTACCAGAGCTCCCTCAGGATCTATAAGCAACCTGCAATTGATGGTGGAGGATCTGGTCTTGTTTCATTCAGTGGCTGATGCAAGCCTCGGGAAGAGCTGACTGAGATGAATGTGTGAAGCAGGTTGCTGAATTCTAGTGGACCCTGAGAATTAGGGGGTACTGGGCAGAATCTGGGCTCATATTTCTCCCCAGTGACTGCAGCCTGGGCTTATAGAGAAAGGCTACTGTGGCCATCCAAGTCCTTCTTCGTTGACCAACTACTGACATTTTAGTCTTGAAGCTTGGAGAAACAAAGCTTCTTCTCTCCTTAGTGGGAACTCTTATTTTGTTTTCAGCCCTTAAGGAACTCTGCTAAATAGCCTTTCTGATTAATAAGCATGATTAGTGGACAGTTACACATTTAAAGTGCTGACCCACAGGGAAGGTGTGTAATAGTGATACCGTATTTTCAATTCATACCCAACCTGGGAATTATGCATCATGCCCAAAAGCTAAGAAATGAAATCTTCTTTTCTGCTGCAAAAAGGAATCAGAACAGGAACATGGAGCCAAACAGAGTAAAAGAACTAGAAAATATCTCTTCCAGGAATACCCATATGAGCATTTTCTGCATTTTCATGTGCTGAGATCCTCACAACTGGACGAATAACCAGCATCACAATAAATGGAGAAAAGATTGAGGTTGTCAAAGATTTCATATTACTTGGTTCCTCAATCAACACCAACTGAAGCAGCAGTCAAGACATCAGATCATGTATTACACTGGGCAAATCTGCTGCATAAGACCTCTTTAAAGTGTTGAAGAGCAAAGATGTCTCTTTGAAGACTAAGGTGGGCACACCCCAAGCCAAGGTGTTTTCAATTGCTTCATATGCAAGTGAAAGCTGGACAATGAGTAAGAAAGACCAAAGAAGAGTTGATGCTTTTGAGTTGTGGTGTTGGCGAAGAATATTGAAAGTACCATGGACTACCAGAAGAACTAACAAATCTGTCCTGGAAGAGGTATAACCTGAATGCTCCTTGGAAGCGGGAATGACCAGACTTGGTCTCACCTACTTTGGTCATGTCGTCAGAAGGGATCATTCCCTGGAGAAGGATATGCTTGGTAAAGTGGAGGGTCAACAAAAAAGGGGAAGACCCTCAGCAAGATGGATTGACACAGTGGCTGCAATGATGAGTTCAAGTACAGCAAGAATTATGAGGCTGGCACAGGATCCAGCATTGTTTTGTTCTGCTGTACATAGGGTCACTATGAGTAGGAGCTCTGGTAGCATAGTGCAGAAGGCACTTGACTGCTAACCAGAAGGCTGGCAGTTCAAACCCACCAGCCACTCCTTGGAAGGAAGGTTGGGCAATCTACTTCCATAGCGATACTGCCTCGGAAACCCAAGGAGGGGTCGCTATGAGTCAGGTCCGACTTGACGGCACATAACAACAACAACAACAACAACAACAACAACATATGCTTAATTAACTGAATTATAGAATTGTACATAGAATTCCTTACAAGTTAGGATCTGTCATTCTCCACTTATTGTGACAGAAGGTTAACTGTTCTTGGTGGACACCTAACTATCCATGTCAATCAAGATTTTTGGAATTCAGAAAGAGAGAGTAATTAAAAACTCTTTTAACTCACGAGCTGTGTTGCCCTAGCCAGTCTAGGTGGCTACTATTATTTTAACAGTCTTCAGTTTCCAATGATAGCCTGATATCGAGCAATTTGTAGGCTTATGTTCCTAATTTCTCTTCCTGTCATCTTGTCCAGCTTCATCCTTTTATAAGGTACCTGGAAAAGGCAAGTCTGAAATCAATTGATAATGTCAGGCATGACTATAACCTGCTTGCATAGAGATTATAGGAAATAAAATTTTTATATTATTCAACTCCGTGGAGTCTGAAGTCGGCTACTAGATTTTTTGGAAATGTAAGCTTTCTTTCTCTCTCTTTCTTCCATCCATTAATTCATACCTTGTCTTATTCCATATAGAATTTGAGAAAATTCCTAATAACTGGTTCTGAGCTTTCCTAGGCTGCATGGTTATAAAGAGGAGAAGAGTGATGGCTCTGCCTATTTTGTTTTTTAATTTCCTCCAGTGTCTTAGGGAGGCAGAGGATGACTCATGTTCCCTTAGTGCCTCTGGTTTCCTCTTATAGGGGTCCATGTGTGATACTGAGGACAGGAAGAGAGACCCTTACTATGAGATGTCAGATCAGTTATTTCTGTTTTCTAATCTAGATAATAGGATGATATGTCTGCTTCACATTGTTACTGAAGCATCAGAGTTGATAACAAATATACATGTGTCTTGTTACATTCTTGTAAAGGGCTGCTGCTATGTTCCACTGAGGCACGTGTGTAGAAGAATTACAGGGAAGTGGCACATATCTCCCCTTCTTCTCACTAGAAAAAGGATGTTCATCTTTTCTTACTTGGATATAAGTATACACACTAGATGATAGTAGGGTCCACCTAGATTTAGATATGGTAAACCAATCAATAAGAGATCTGATGGTATAGTAGTTAAAACATTTGGCTGCTAACCAAAAGGTCAATTGTTCAAACCCACCAGCTGCTCTGCAGAAGAAACATGAGGCAGTCTACTTCCATAAAGATTTACAGTCTTGAAAACTCAATGGGGGTCGCTAGGAGTCAGAATGAACTCTATGGTGGTGAGTTTGTTTTGTAGTTTTGGAAACCAACCAATAATTCACTGTCCTCTTGAACAGACACTTTCTAACAAAAGGGAATGCTTAATTTTAAAAAATAGTAAATAGCATTTTTTGAATACTCATATTCTGTGCTTAGTTTTTAAAATGTGTTATATTGTTTAAGCCTGGAGTAATTTACCAGTAAGAATTTACTATCTGCATTCATCTGCAAGGAAATTGAGCCTTAGAGGGATTAAATCTCTGGTCCAAGATGTTATGAGAGATAGAAGCAAGGTTTAAACTGACCAGGGACTCCATGCTGCAACCTACTAAACTTCCTCTTTGCATACTCTGTGAATTATAAAAAATGTGTTAAGCATTTGAGTTAAACATAGAGTTACTGGTTAAATATGTCCTTGTAAAAGCACCTTACCTCTCTTTCCTCCCTTAAAACTCATCAAAAGCAACAAAATTAAAAACAAACAAACCCTTCATGTTCAATGAAACAACAAAATGGTCATCACTTCAATGTACTATCTATGAGGTATTCCTCCCAAAACTGTGTTTTGGACCAAAAGAGGGAGAACATAATAGCTGACACCTACAAATTTCCCTAAAATGTCACAATCCTCAAGACTCATCCTACAATTTTAGGACATCTGTGGATATGGCAATACACAGCTCACTAAGTGAGGAACATCCTCCTAGAGACCCCGTTTAACATTTCTCAGTAGCAGGGATGGAATTTATGAAAGAGGAACCTCACAGACACTCTACTGTCTAAGACTCATCCTCCTAACTGGGCAGGCAGCTGGAGGAGAAGCAAGATGAAGGGGAGTGGAGGAGCAGTGTTTACCTAATCACATTATAGAAAGGACTTGATTGTCAGTTGCACTAAATATCAGAGACAAAGGGGAGATGAATTCCAAGGGCAAAGCATTAGGTCTGCCAACTTCTGAACATGCCCTCTGGCGAACTTCAGCAGACATACTCTCCCTCTCTACCAGGACATTCCCCTCCCCTGTGCCCCCAAATCCTTGTCTGAATCTGCTGCTGCTTCTCAATTTCTAGTGCTGCAGAGCTAGCAGGAGGAGGGACTTGGGAAGGAGCAGAGCAGCAGAGGCTGTGGTTTGAATCCTTGTTCTGCTTTAGGTTTCTCCGTTTAGGTATTGGAAGTATGAGTCAGAAGAAGGAATGTGGATAATCAGAGCTTAATTGGTTGTGTGACTAGTGGCACAGATTGGTTCTGAAATTCTGTAATACTCAAACTCCAAATCCCAATATTAGAATTTTTATACACTTAACTCTGCCTCCTGCATAATTCTGGGTATGATTCATCCTCTTTCTCCCAGGCATCCCTTTCAATTACCCGTCTCTAGGTTCTAACTAATTTTGCCCCTGTTTATCTCTGGGTTTATTATTCACCAACTGCCTTCATTACCATTTCAGTATTTCACTGGGGAGGAGGAAATATTCCGTGGTGATGCTAAATACCACTGAGCAGAAATTTTACTTCCATCAATTCTTCCCAGTATGGAGGGCTGGAGAAAGACAGAGAGGGATCTGTTTGCTTTTGCTTTTGGGAGTGGTGGGGAACACAGCAGAAGTTGTCAATCTTCTCATCTCTCTTTTCATCTATATGTTTTATCAGCAAGAAATGTTAGAGATGGACATCATTGTGAGATGGATGAAGGTGTTCAGATGGCTGTTTTGTTTTGCTTTTTTTCCTTCTGATTCATACTGTTAGCTTAACATATTCACAAGTGCTTTTAGTCCACCCTGTAACTAGTGACAGATTTGGTGAGAGTGTGCCCGAAACAATAAATCTGAATTTGCATTTTGGACTGCCTTAGCTCACTCCCTCCCTCCCACATTATTCTTTAGCAAATCATTGGCTCCATTTAAAGAAGAAGAACTGTTTTTGTTTTAAAGGAAGAAGATGAAAAATACATCACAAAAATAGAAGAATTCAGACAAATAAGTCTGTACATTTTCAAAGTAACTACAATATTTTCCTAAAAAAGAGCTCAAAGAGTTCTAAGAAGGGAATATAATGCATCTAGCACAAAATGAATAGTGTGTCAGCAGAAGTTAGGAAAGAATTGCAGGAAAATAAAATCATTACAGAGATAAAACATGCTTTAGAAGCAACAAGAATAAAATAAACAACATTGAAAACATAGCCAGAGATATGATACTGGGCAGGCTTGAAGAAATCACAAAAACAAAATGGAAACAACAGATAATAAAAAGATTATAAAGAAGTGTTCAAACTAGAAGACAGAGAAACAACAATCAACCTAAATTTAATGGATTTTCCTGAAGAACAAAACAGAATAAATGGAATGGAGAAAGTATTAAAAGATGTATCCTTTCACTCAAGAAATATTTACTGTTTGCCTGTTATCTCCTAGACATAGGAGATAAAGTGTTGAACAAAAATATAATAGAACACAAATTCCCTAAACTAAATGCTATTATTACTGTTAGTTCCCATCAAATCAGCTCTGACTCGTGTACAGAGAACATATATTGTTCTGTTACTGAATGGAGTGTTCTACATATATCTGTTAAGTTCAACTGATTTATAGTGTTGTTCAAGTCCTGTCTTTCCTTCCTGATCTTCTTTCTAACGTCCTATCTGTTATTGGGGAGCTCTGGTGGCATAGTGCCTAAGGCATTTGACTGGTAACCAGAAGGCTGGCAGTTCAAACCCACCAGCCACTCCTTGGAAGGAAGGTTGGGCAATCTACTTCTGTAGTGATACCACCTTGGAAACCCAAGGAGGGGTTTCTATGAGTCGCATGCGACTCTATGGCAGTGGATTTTGTTTTTGTCCATTATTGAATGTAGTTTATTCAACTCTGCAACTATTATTGTTGAGTCTTTTCTCTCTTCAATTCTACCCGTCTTTGCCTTAGATATACAAAACATTGCCAGTCCAGTGCCACCTTCATGATCACTGGGATCTTTGACCCATGTGGCCACTGTGTGCTTTGAGTGCTTTCCAAAGTGGGGAGCTCATCTTCCAGTGCTACATTGGACAATATTCTGTGTGATCAATAGAGTTTTCATGGGCTAATTTTGGGAAGTAGATTGCTAGGCCTCTCTTCCCAGTCTATCTTATTCTGCATGCTCCACTGAAATCTGTCCACCATGGGTGATCCTGCTGCTGTTTGAAATATCAGTGGGATAGTTTCTAGCACCATCGAACACCAAACCAAAAAAAAAAAAACCCACCAAACTCACTGCCGTTGAGTCAACCAGACTCATAGCGACCCCTCCTTGGGTTTCTGAGGCAGTATCACTACCAGAGTAGATTGCCCAACCTTCCTTCTGAGGAGTTGCTCGTG
>NW_006922188.1:1033831-1035413 GCF_000298275.1 Orycteropus afer afer | reverse complement strand
TGCCTTAGGCATTATGCCACCAGAGCTCCCACAAACCAGCAAATACACACATGAAATTATTGATGAAAAGATAGTTTTATCACAGAAAGAAAAAAAAAAAAAAAACCCACCTTTATACAGAATGATTGACATTAAGACATATCTGGGCTAAGCAATCAAATTTTAGGGATAAAGGAAAATTTAATAAGCAGAAAATGCAAATCTTATTCAAGGAAAAATATGTTTGACATTATGCTTCTTAATAGCACAATTTAATGCCTGAATAAAATGGAGAATATCTACCAATATCTTACAGAAAGAATGTATCACTTGCTGACTGATACATTCTAAATTCTAAATACATTCACAATTTTAAATTATGTGGTCTCTATAAGCCAATCTTGAAAAATCTACTTGAATGACAAAATTCAGTACATCAAAAAAATGAATGATGATAGCACGGTGTGTGAATGATGGTGGAATCCTGGAATCCATTGAGATAGAGACATTAGAGAATGGTTGTGAAAGATTGAACTGTCTCCCCAAAATAAATCCTAACCTCTATATTTATGGATGGAGAAACCCTGGTGGTCCAGTGATTAAGTGCTTGGCTGCTAACAGAAAGGTCAGTAGATGGAACTCACCATTGCTCTGCAGAAGAGAGATGTAACAGTGTGCTCCTGTAAAGACTACAAACCCCATGGAAACCCCATGGGCAGTTCTACTCTGTCCTATAGGGTTGCTATAAGTTGGAATCAACTCTGAAGACAATGAGTTTGGTTTTATACTTGTTGATGTATCCCATTTGGGAATAAGTTTTTCTTTGTTATATTAATGAGGTCAAACTAGTGTAGGGTGTGTCTTAAACTAATCACTTTTAAGATATAAAAAGAGCAGATTAGGCACAGAAGCAAAGAAGCACAAGTGGTCAAAGATAGATGCCTTGTGGAAATCTCCAAGGAACTCCAGGAAAGTCAAGACAAGGATTTTCCCCCAGAGTGAACAGAGACCATCACCCTAATTTCAGACTTACCCTAGAACTGACACCCTAAATTCAGACTTCTCCTAAACTGTGTGAAAATAAATTTCTGTTTGTTAAAGCCACCTACTTGTGGCATTTTTGTTCTAGCAGCAGCAGCGAATTGAGATGATGGGGAACTGTGACTATAGAATAGATTATATTGTTATAAACCGTGGGAATATAAAAATAATCATATACTAATAAATAGTAGAGATTGAGGGAGGGATGGTGGCAGGAAGTATAAGTGTGTTAATTTCTGTGTCTTTCAAAACAGAAAATTAATAAACATTAACTAAACATGTGAGAGCTCTGGTGGCATAGCGCCTGAGGCATTTGACTACTAACCAGAAGGCTGGTGGTTCAAACCCACCAGCCACTCCTTGGAAGGAAGGTTGGGCAATCTCCTTCCATAGTGATACCACCTCGGAAACCCAAGCACATTTTTTTTTTTTATAAAAACAACCATATATCCCTCATTTTCAGGATTCTTTATAAATGAAAACTCTTGCACATGAATATTAATTTGTTGTTGTTGTTGTTGTTGTTTTGCCGTCGAGTCGGCCCCGACTCATAGCGACCCCT
>NW_006922188.1:1030220-1033731 GCF_000298275.1 Orycteropus afer afer | reverse complement strand
ATATTAATTTGAGACTTGCTAATTTTTCAGTTATTCTTCAATCTTTCTTGATAAATTTAAAACTAAAATCTACAGTGGAAAAATTGTATTTTGCTCATGGCATAGGTTCTAAAATGAGCCTCCAATGCCATTGAGTCAGTTCTGACTTACAGCAATCCTATAGCACAGAGGAGAATTGCCCAGAGGGTTTCCAAGGCTTTCAATCTTTATGGAAGCAGACTGTCTCATCCTTCTCTTGCAGAGCAGCTGGTGAGTTCGAACCGCCAATCTTCCTGGTTAACAGTCTAATCCTTTAACTACGGTGTCAGCAGAGCTTCTAAATTGAGCCTAGAATGTATAAATTATATTTAATTCAAATTTTCTATGAAAATTCTTTAGGGAGGGGCACGACAGTGAAGGTTACTACCAACTTTACTAAGTTCAGTGCGGTCAATTTATCTCTAGCTTTGGAAGAGATCTCTCTCCTCATCTGAGTCTGTGTGTGTTTGTGTTTGGGCTCATATTTTGCAAAGAATACCTCTTTTTCATACCAAAACCCATACTCCGTGCAGAGAAATGTTCGCACTATGAGAAGCACATTGTCACTGAAAGTGAAAGAGGAACAACAGATTGAAATCTTCTCAGGCTCATTTTGTGAGTGGAATGGTAAGTTGAATCACCTGTACTACGTACATTTCTACTTTTCCTCTTTCTTTCTCTCTAAGCTGAGTATATATAATTGTATATGTATAAACTACATAGTCTTAAATATTGTGACCGTACTGAAAAATTTTGTTAAAAATAGCAGGTAGCATAAATCCATTCTGTAAATTCTATGGTCTGTGTATCTGTCTATCATTTCTCTCTTGTCTGTATCTTGTATATATATCCTATTCATCCATGCATGCATAATTTTATGTGAATGTGTGGTGTATATATATATGTATATATATGCCTATATGTTTGTTTATATATGCATGTATGTGTGTGTAGAGAGAGAAAAAGAGAGAGAGAGACAGAGTAAGGGAGACTTGGTTGTGCAATGGTTAAGCACTCAGCAGCTAATGGAAAGTTTGGCAATTCTACTCCATCGACAGCTCCACAGGAGAAAAGACCCGGCAATCTGTTCCTGTAAAGATTACAGCCTAGGAAACCCGATAGGGCAGTTCCACTCCATCATATATGGTATGAGTTGGAATCAACTTGACGGTACACAGCAACAACAACGTGTACATATACATATACATACATACATACACATATATAAATACACATATATATGTAAATACACACATACATACTTAGAGAGGTGTGTCTATTGAGAGAGAAAGATAGGTAGATAGACTTATCTGATTTAACTGAAATGATGTTCACTGTGTGTTAAAAGTGATTATTTCTAGTTGACAGGATGATCTGGGTCTCTCTCTTTTTTTTTTTTACTGGGTTCTTTTGTATTTCTGTATTGTTGGAAATAGTTTTATGAGAATAAATAATTTTATAAAAACAATAGTTACTATTTTCTAATGTCCACACATAAATATTTAATGCAAAATGAATTCCTAATGTGTTATGCCATTGTATCTAAGGGCAGACCTGTACAAAAGTAGAATTTTGTGCTTAGACACCAGGGAGCTGGCCAAGCTGACCTAGAGAAGTGGGGCTCGTATCTTTTTCTCTGCACTCCATCTCTCTAGGATGTCTCTGTTGGTTTCTCCTATTGAGCTGGTTATCATTTCCTGGAGATTCATAGCTCTTGTTTGTTCCTCAACTACAGTCCTTGAGGGGACCCACTCCCACTAGGGAACACTCACTGTCTTCTTGACGTGCTCAGCTTTCTTACTCATTTGTCCTCTTGCTTTCTCCTTCCTCTTTGTTTTTATGCTGCTTTCTGTCTTTCTCTTCCTTGCCTTCCCTCCACTTCTCCTTGCTCTCTGTGATGTCCTGTACTCCATGCTCTGAGTATCATTTTTCCTTTGTGGATTTTCCTTCTCCTGGGGTGGGAATCTTCATTGTGCTCTCAAGAAAGCCTGTTATTTTGTTGAGACAGGGTATATAGGGTTTTATATAGTGACTATGCCACCAGAGTCGGACTCCTCCCCAAAAGCACATTCTCTATCCTTGTTCCCAAGAATAGTTGAAAGCATTTTCAGTGGAAGCTATGGGACATGGGAATCAAGGCAGGCAGGCTGTGTGCTGGTCCAATGACCAGTGGCAGTGAAGTGGCCAGCAGGGATACACTGAATGCTATTACTTTAGCTCACTATATGCAGGTACATTTGCAGAGACATTTCTACATGCCTCCTCCATTTAATGCTGAATCTCAGTCTGTTGTTGACACAGTCCTCTGCCCGTTATTATTGAGATTTCCCAGTGGAAGTCTCACGTGTGCTCATAACCCACTCTGCCATTCTTTTTTTCTGGACTCTCATTAGTGTATGCTGCCCAAGAAGCCCCTTGAGAGAAAGGCATCATGACTGCTGCTGGCAGTCCCTCTATGCAAAGGGTAATGACAAGCAATTTCCCTGGAATGATTGCCAGAGTCCAGGGCAAAAAGGGCCAGGTTTGAGACAGACATCATGCTGTGGTCCTATTTTCCTTGCCTGTCCTCTTAGGCACTTGTGCAAAGACCCACTTCCTAAGTCTCTTTTAGTAAAAAAAATAAGCAAACCAATCTTCTTCATGCAAATCAGTTCAGAGAGGCTATTCACCCAGTCATTACATGTGATCAGACCTGCCTGAATCCCTGTTCATACTGTACTGAATTTTTTCAATGCAGAGGAAGTTAATTGCTATAGATCATATCCAAACTCTTTTGAAAATCAATAGCAAGCATTTAGGTTTGAATGACCTGGAAAACACTATTCATGCCCATCTGACTATTTTAAATATTATAACCACTGAGGTGCAATTAACCTAAACAACAAAAAGGTGAAACGAAGGCATTCGTTATTTTAACTACTTTTCCTTTTATCATTTTTATTTATTTATTTTTTTAAGTGTGAGAGTAAATTGGTGGAAAACTTTGTTTGTCTGGAAATGTTTTGGTTTCACCTTCATTATTGAAATGTAATTTATTTGGGCATGGAATTCTAGGTTGACAGTTATATACTTCAGTACTTTGAAGATAGTATTCTACAGTCGGCTGACTTCTATTGCTGTTGAGAAGTAATCTGTTGATCCAATTATTAGTCTTTTATAAATAGTTTTTCTTTTTTTCTTGCAGGTTTTAAGATCTTCTGTTTGTCTTTAGAATAATGCAGTTTGTCCATGTTAGGTTTAGACATGTCTATCCTGTTATTTGCCAAGTTTCCTGAATCTGAGGATTGGTGTTTCTTCTGGAAAATTCACAAACATTGTGTCTCTAAAATATTGTCCCTATCTCTGTATCAGTTCTCCAGAGAAACAGAACCAATAGGCTATAGATATAGGTACAGAAATTGATTTATTTAAGTTATGAAGAAGAATGTGGCATCAGGATTGGAGGAAGACTCGTTAACAACCTGTGATATGCTGACAACACAACCTTGCTTGC
>NW_006922188.1:1027512-1029150 GCF_000298275.1 Orycteropus afer afer | reverse complement strand
TTTGAATCGCCAGCCTTCTGGTTAGCAGTCAAGTGCCTTAGCCACTATGCTACCAGAGCTCCCTTTTTAGTTTCCTCATATGCATGTGAGAGCTGGACAATGAATAAGGAAGACTTTTGAGTTGTGGTATTGGCGAAGAATACTGAAAGTACCATGAACTGCCAGAAGAACTAACAAATCTGTCCTGGAAGTAGTGCAACCATAATGCTCCTTGGAAGCGAGAATGGCCAGACTTCGTCTCACTTACTTTGGTCATGTTGTCAGAAGAGACCATTCCCTGAAGAAGGATATCATGCTAGGTAAAGTGGAAGTTCAGTGAACAAGAAGGCCCCCAACAAGATGGATTGACACATTGGTTGCAATGATGGGCTCAGGTATAGCAAGTATTGTGAGTCTGGTGCAGGGCTGGGCAGTGTTTTGCTCTGTTGTGTATAGAGTTGCTATGGGTTGGATCCAACTCTTGATTGCACCTAACAACAACAATAACACTGGCTAACAAAGTAGTGGGGGCTGGCAGATCTGAAATTTGTAGGTCAAGCTAGTAGCTTGGAAACTGAGGCAGGATTTCTATGTTCCAATTTTGAGGCAGAATACTTTCTTCTCCTAGAAATCTCAGTGTTTGCTCTTAAGGACTTCAGTGGATTGGATGAGGTCCACCTACATTATTGGGGGTGAGATCATTTACTTAAAGTGAACTGATGGCAAATGTTAATCATACCTACAAAATATCTTTAAAGCAACTTCTAGACTAGGGCCTGACCAAATAATGGGGTGATAGTCTAGCCAACTTGACACATAAAATTAACCAGAATACACAGCCTTCTTGTCTCCACTCTCCTTCATGAATTCAAAATAGATATGGTTTGGACTTCACTCTATCCTTAAGGAGCTTTGGTGGTATAGTGGTTAAGGCTGGTGGTTCTAATCCACCAACCACTCTGGAGAAGAAAGATGAGGCAGTCTACTTCTATAAAGATTTATAGCTTTGGAGACAATGAGGTCATAGTGAGTCAGAATCAATGTGATGGCAGTGAGTTGTATTTTTTTTTTTTTTCTTTCTTTTTGATCTATTCTTCTTGCCTCTTTACTTCTCAACATTTTTTCCTGTATCTCTTTTTACTGAATTCTGGCTAATTGCTTCACATTCATTTTGTGATTCTCTCTTCACATCATAATTTCACATGTTCAATTTCAATATTGAGTTTCTATGTTCTAGTCTAGGTTATATTTATATATCTAGTTTATATATCTAAAAGGTGTTTTAAAAATATGTTTTAAGCATGAAATATAGCATTCATATAGAAAAGTATATTATCTAATATTGTGTAACAATATTATAAAACCTTAGCAGCTTAAAACAACACATATTAACTATCTCACAGTTTCTGTGGGTCATCATCTAGGTAGAGCTTATCTGCCTTCTCCACTTCAGGGTCAATTACTGCAGTAATTGATTATATTTTTATCACTAAAGTAGTGCAATGGTTTTTAGACACATACATGTCTGTGTGTCCTAATTTGCTGCTATTATTTTAGTATAAGAATAATTAATCTGTAGTGGTGATGACTCATCTTAGCAACTCATTGATCTCCTCACTCTTATTTAAAAAAGGTTTATGTCTGAAAGCTAGGAAGTGA
>NW_006922188.1:1008213-1026316 GCF_000298275.1 Orycteropus afer afer | reverse complement strand
AAAACCAGCAAATAGAAATCCAGAAGATTAATGCAAAAATTTCAAAAATAGGTAATGCATTGGAAAAGAAAAGGAGTAGAATTGAATCAATGGAGGGCAGAATTAGTGAAATTGGAGGCACATCTCTTAATACTAATCTTTAGAAGAACAACCAGAAAAAAAGAATGAAAACAAAAATGAAGACAGCCTAAGAATTATATGAGACATCATCAAGAGGAATAAGTTACATGTGATTGGAATTTTAGAACAGGAAGAGACCAAAAAAGAAAAATCACTGAGAAAATTTTTGAAGATTTGTTGGAAGAAAATTTCCCTTATATCATAAAAGACAAAAAAGATATGCGTTCAAGAAATTCAGTGAACCCCAAATAGAATAAACAGCAAAAGAAAAACCACAGACACATATAATCAAACTTTCTAAAACCAAAGACAAAAATAGAATCCTGAAAGCAGATCAGGAAAAATGAAAACTCACCCACAAAGGAGAACAATAAGACTTCTTTGATTTCTCAGCAGAAGCCATGAATGTGAAAACACAATGGAATAACATACATAAAATCCTGAAAGAAACAAATTGTCAACCAAGAATTATATATCCAGCAAAACTGAGAAGATAATACAAATTATAGAGTAATATCAAGAAAGTAAATAAAGGTCCCTTGTTGCTCCCTGTAGTGCTCCTCCAAGATGCCGGCTTTGTGTCTTGGCTCCACTCCTGGGACACCACCCCCTACCATAGTGTATGCATACTGGCAGGTGCTCCACCACCCCCACACTGCCTGGCACCCACTGGACCTGCAGCTTCATTGAGCTCGGCCTGCGCTCCCACCCAGGCGGTGGCTGACATGGCGCCTGGCCCTGTTGCTGCGACTTGGAGGTTTCAGTAAGCAGATGCGTCTGTCCATTGTGACTCTTCTGCCTGAAGCTGTGCCCTCCTGTGCCCCTGCTTGGTGAATTGTGGAGCTATGGCAACCAAGGAGAAGAAACTGGAAACTGAGACTGCCAGGGCACAGCCAACTCCTTCATTGTCTGCCACTCAGAGCAAGCCTACACCTGTTAAACCAAACTATGCTCTCAAGTTCACCTTGGCTGGCCACACCAAAGCTGTGTCCTCTGTGAAGTTCAGCTCAAATGGAGAGTGGCTGGCCAGTTCCTCTGCTGATAAACTCATTAAAATTTGGGGGCTTATGATGGAAAATTTGAGAAAACCATATCTGGTCACAAACTAGGGATATCAGATGTCCTGGTCCTCAGACTCCAACCTCCTTGTCTCTGCCTCTGATAATAAAACCTTGAAGATCTGGGATGTGACCTTGGGGAAGTGTCTGAAAATCCCGAAGGGCCACAGCAATTATGTCTTCTGTTGCAATCCCCAGTCCAATCTCATCATCTTGAGATCTTTTGACGAAAGCATAAGGATATGGGATGTGAAAACAGGTAAGTGCCTCAAGACTTTGTCTGCTCACTTAACCTGGTCTCAGCTGTTCACTTCAATCATGATGGGTCCTTGATAGTTTCCAGTCGCTACAATGGCCTCTGTCGGATCTGGGACACAGCCTTGGGCCAATGCATGAAGACACTGATTGTGGTGGCCACCAGCCTGAGGGAGTGGAGGCCCCTGGAGCTGGGCAGCTAGGCCAGGCCTCCCAATTGTGATGATGATGATGACAACCACTGCCTCCCTCCCGGTGTCCTTCATGAAGTTCTCTCCAAATGGCAAGTATATCCTCTCCGCGATGCTGGACAACATGCTGAAACTCTGGGACTACAGCAAAGGGAAGTGCCTGAAGACATACACTGGCCACAAGAACGAGAAGTACTGCATATTCACAAACTTCTCTGTCACTGGTGGAAAGTAGATTGTGTCTGGTTCTGAAGATAACCTGGTTTACACCTGGAACCTTCAGACAAAAGAGATTGTACAGAAGTTACAAAGCCACACGGATGTTGTGATCTCAACAGCATGTCACCCAACAGAAAACATCATCATGTCAGCTGCATTAGAAAATGACAAAATGATTAAATTGTGGAAGAGTGATTGGTAAGCCCTTTGGATACATGTGAGAGACTATCAAGAAGTTGACCTAAATTGGCAAGAAACGGGGATTTCCAGAGCTGCTCCTGGGCTTGGAGTGGGGTTCTGGGAAGGGGCTGGGTCTGAGCTTCCTCATTGAGGGTTGCTTGACCAAGGAGGTACACGTGCACCACCAGAAAGTTCTAAAAGCTGCTGGTAATACTTCTAGCCAAGTCTCCTAACACTGTCTGGGGAAGAGTTCCTAGTCACATTGTGTTTCAACAGAGTCAACAAGAGTTTTTAATTTTTTATTATAAAAGGGTGAAGTTCAATTTCTCAAGTTTTTTTTTTTTTTTCCAGTCAATGTTCTGTACATTTTTGATAACTTCCTACCAAGGGCAAATGCTGTGACAGGCACCACTGTGGGCTTGGCGGCTCCCTGCTCATTTCCCTCATTCCTCGCACCCCGACCCTCCACAGAGCCAGCCCATTGTCTGCCCAGTAGATGCTCTGACTACACGGACCCCTTGCTCTTCACTGTTCATTGATTCCTGCTTGTAGAGGTTCTCAGTGTATTGTGATATCTTTCTGGAAAACATAGAACATTGTAAAGTTATTTTCATAAAAAAAGAAGAAAGAAAGTAAATAATAAACCTTCTCACCAAAATAAAAAGAAGAAAATCATAAAGACTTAGTAAACACTAAAACAACAGCAATAAAGGAAATGATAAGAAAATCTGAAAACAAAATGAACTCAGCACAGAACAATATATGGAACAAAGAAACCATCAACACCACATAGGCACACACGGATACACACACAAGAAACACAGAAAAATGACAGCAGTAGATTCATGTCTATTGATAATTACACTGAGTGCAAATGGATTAACTGTACCAATCAAAAGACAGAATGTAGCAAAATGGATAAGTAAACGTGACCCATCAGTGTGCTGTCTACAAGAAATAAAACTTAGACACAAAGACAAAAATAAGCTAACAAAATCAAAGGATGGAAGAACTTACATCATTCAAATGGAAACCAGAAAGAGCAAGAGTATTAACAATTCCTTATAAAATAGACGTTAAGACAAAAACCAGTGAAAGAGACAGAAAGGACATTATATAATGATTAAAGGCTCAAACCACCAAGAGGACATAACCATAATAAACATCTCACATCCAATGAAAGACTCTACAAATACATAAATCAAAGTACAAAATATGTAATTCAACACAATTAAAAGAGAAATAGACAACTTTGCTATAACAGCAGGAGTTGTTAACACACCACTTTCAATGAATGACAGAACAGCTAGAAACTCAACAAAGATACAGAAGATCTAACTAAACAACTTAATCAACCAACTAGACCTTATAGAAGTATATAGAATACTTTACCAAACAACAGTATAATATACATTCTTGTCCAGGGCATATGAAACATTCTCCAGAATAGATTGTGTGTTAGACCACAAAGCAAGCCTCAATAAATGTAAAAATACCAAAATATTACAAAACATCTTCTCAGATCACAATACCATAAAATTAGAAATCAACAGCAGGAAGATCAAGAAAACAACTAAATAAATGGTAACTGAGTAACACCCTGCTTAAAAACTACTAGATAGTACAATAAATAAACAATATTCCTTTAACCAAATTAGGATAAAAACATAACATATCAGAATGTTTGGAACACAGCAAAAACAGTGCTCAGAAGACTATTTATAACAATAAACACACAAGTCAAAGAATGAGAAAGAACCAAAATCAACACCTAAGCCAACATCTCCCACAATTAGAAAAAGAACAGCAAAAAAAAAAAAAAAGAAAAGAAAAGAAAAGAAAGAAAGCCTTATAGTCACCAGAAGAAAGGAAATGATAAAGATTCAAGCAAAATAAATGAAAAACAAACAAACAAACAAACAAACAGAAGAGCAATAGGAAAAATGAAGACTAGAAGTTGGTTCTTTGAAAGGATTAAAAAATTGACAAGCCACTGGTAAATTTAACAAAGTAAAAGATGGAAAAGAAGTAAATAGCATGATTAAGATATGAAATAACAATGCCCAGCAGAACCAACTGAAATAGATAATAACAGAATACTATGAAGAACTTAAACAAATTTGGAAAACCTAGAAAAAATACCCAAACTAACACAATCTGAGATAGAAAATTTGAAGGGACTCATCGCAAAAGAAGAAACTGAACATATCTTAACAAAAACTCTCAAAAACAAGTCCTGGCCCAGACAGCTTCATTGGTGAATTCTATCAAACATTCAGAGAAAAGCTGACAACAATTCTGCTCCAACTATTCCAGAACATAGAAAAGGATAGAATACTCTTGAACTCATTCTATGAAGCATGCATAACTCTGATAACAAAACCAGGCAAAGAAAGCACTGAAAAAAAAAAAAAATTATAGACCAATAGGAGCTCTGGTAGCATAGTGCCTAAGGCACTTGACTGCTAACCAGAAGGCTGGCGGTTCAAACCCACCAGCCACTCCTCGGAAGGAAGATGGGGCAATCTACTTCTGTAGTGATACTGCCTTGGAAACCCAAGGAGGGGTCGCTATGAGTCGGATCCAACTCGACGGCACATAACAACAACAACTCTTCATAGACATAGATGCAAAAATTGTCGAGAAATTCTAACTGTAGAATCCCATAACATAACAAATAAATAAATAAATAATACATCTCAATCAAGTGGGATGCAAGGATGGTTCAACATTAGAAAAACAAATTACTCCATCACAAAATAAAACAAAGAAAAGAACAATATAATCATATCAATTGATAAAGGAAAGGCATTTGCCAAAATCCAGCACCCATTCTTGATAAAAATGCTCAGCAAAATAGGAATAGAAGAGAAATTTCTCAACATAATTAAGGTCATACACACAAAACAAATGGTCAACATTATTATTCTCAATGGAGAGAGACTGAAAACACTCCGGTTGAGAATGGGAAACAGAAATGGATGTCCTTTGTCACTACTCTTATTCAATATTGTATTGAAAATCCTAGCCAGAGCAATAAGGCAAGAATGGGAAATAAAAGCATCTACATGGTATTGCAGTGGGGAAATCTGCTGCAAAAGACCTCTTTCAAGTGTTGAAGAGCAAAGATGTCTCCTTGAAGACTAGGATGTTCCTGACACAAGCCATGGTATTTTCAGTCACCTCATATGCTTGTGAGAGCTGGACAGTGAATAAGGAAGAGCAAAGAAGGGTTGATGCTTTTGAGTTGTGGTGTTGGTGAAGAATGCTGAAAGTACCATAGATCTTACTTGCGTGCGATATTAATGATATTGTTCTATAATTTCCACAATCTGTGGGATCACCTTTCTTTGGAATGGATACAAATATGGATCTCTTCCAGTCATAGTAGTAGAGCATACAGGGGGCAAATTTATGAATACTTCTTAGCTATAACCAAACACTTTGAGGGAATGAGTCACTGGGCCTGGGGTCTCAGGATTGTAGTCTCAGGGAACACTGTTAGCTTAACATAGTCCACAAAGACCATATTCTACATCCTACTTTAGTGAACAACAACTGGGGTTTTAAAAGCTTGTGAGTGTACATGTAAGGTGCAACTATTGATCTTTCACCATCTGGAGCAAAGAAAAGTGAAGAAAATCAAAGATGCAAGGAAACCATTAATCCAAAGGACTAAAGGGCCATGCAAACCTCAGTCTCCATGACCATGAGACCAGAAGAACTAACTGGTGCCTGGCTAGCTAGCTCTGCTGACCTTTCTGAGAGGGATCACAATAGGAGGAAGGACAGAGTGGGAGAAAAATACGGGACAAAGTCCAAAATAACAAAAAAGACCTGAGTTACTTGTCTGATAGGGACTGATGGAACCAGAGTTCCCAAAGAAAGCTAAGAGGCATTATTTCAGAACTAGAAATTAGGATAAGAGTAGAGTTATGCAGTGTGGCATGTAATCCGGATTATAATCTATTCCTTTCTTGGCGTGTTCTTTTGAGGAAGAATTACATAGCAGAGGACATTACTATTACCACTTATGATAATACTGAAACTTTCATCTGAGAGCATTAATAACAACTCAAAATCCAAATGATATTTAGAATTTTTAAGAAGTTTACTAACTGGGTGATTTCTGTTATAATATATTAATCCCATTTTATCCACAAGGAATTTTATGCTGGTAATCCCTACTGTTAACCAGATGATTTACTGAGATGTAATATAAACTAGAAGAAAATAGAAGCAAACACATTGATTCATGTAGATGTGTCAAGCTTCTTCCCAGATTATTGTTCAGACAGTTTCTAAATAACGAGGTGTGCCAAGTTTATAGGAGCTCTGGTGGCATAATGCCTAAGACATTTGACTGCTAACTAAAAGGCTGGCGATTCAAATCCATTAGCCACTCCCCAGAAGGAAGATTTGGCAATCTACTTCTGGAGTGATACTGCCCCGGGAACCCAAGGAAGGGTTGCTATGAGTCAGATCCGACTCAACAGCAGTGAGTTTGGTTTGGTTTTGGCCAAGTTTATAGTGGTGGGGCCCATTGTATTTATTGCTCCATTAGTTCTATAAATTCACATAAAATTGAAGCACATTCAGTAACATTCATCTGAAGTCAACATAGCACAATGGACACTAGAATGATTTTGCTCTAAGTTCTTACAGGTTCCAAGACATACTACACTTCTTATATGAAAACGATATAATGGTAATTCAGCTTAAGGGTAAGTGAGAGTTGGGGTTTCATTTTCAGGAATGAGGATAGGTTTGGTCTTAGTCACCAACAGCTGTTTATGACCAATTTTTGGTTGCTGTAGGTTTACGGTTTGCAGTTAGGAAGTGGAATGAAGATGTTTGACACACAGGGACTGTCAAGCTCACAGGGTGACTATCTCATATGGTGCTATATTCTCATCAGTTGACTTAGCCCAACTACCATTTTGATGACAATAATAAAATTAATACTAATTAGACAAGTTTTGTTACTATAGAATTTTTATTACTTACAAAGTAGTTTTCACTTATTGTTACTTTCCCAAGAGTCTTTAAGAAGATATTTTAAAATATTTCAATTATTTTACAAAAATAATTACAAGGCAAAGATTATTAATTTCTCCTATTACAGATGAGGAAACCAAGGCTTAAAGTTGCACAGTAAAGCTAAAACTGAAATACAAATATCCTGAGTCTTAGGTGAGTGTCCCTTCTCTACACCAGTCTAATTATCTTTCAGGACTATTTCTGTGGCTAGAGGACAGCCCAATGAATATAAATGCAGGTTCTTGGCCACATGCCCTTGAAATTGTCTGCAACATGATTCTCTGACATGCTTACGTTATGACTTTTTTGGGTACTCAGATTTTATTATTGACCTCTTCCCCCACCATGTGTTCAACCAATATCTTAAGCCTCTGTCGTTTTGGAAAAAATAAAATAAAACTACTACCAGAAAGTGTTTGTCTGGTGCACTGAATGGAGGGATTGAAAAATTTAGAGGGAGTAATATTTTGGGGCTTTATTTTTTTAAATCCTTTGTTGTTGTTGTTGTTGCTATTTATTTTTGTTATTTATTAATAAAGTTACCTTTGCTTCCCTGATTCTCATTGCCTACAAAGTTCTCTGGAATTCTACTTCCATTTTTTCTTGTCTGCCTTTCCTATCCTGTTCTTAATTGGAAATGAATGGAAGAGGCTAATATAATGGAGTGAGTTGTTGCAGATTCCCTTTGTGGCTATCTTAGGCCTGGAACAAAGTGAAATGACAAATAGGTTTTCTCTAAGAAGCCTGAGCAAAGTGACATGAGTGTCTGAAAGCTTTTCTTTCACTTCAGTGAAGACCTGAGAACTACCACGAGTTGCTTTTCCAAGGCCTTTCTATGTTTTGCATTGTAGGTCTGTGTCCAAAAAGAGGTTAGCTTCCTAATACATTAACTTGGGAAATGCCAATCAGAGACATTCAGAGTGGCAGCTGAAGACAACCACATGAGAATCATCAGATCTTTGGCATGTTTAAACCCCAAGTTTCCAGTTCTCCTTGAATTTTAGTCTTTGTTTGTTTGTTTTTAAATTATGGATGGTTCTCTTTTTAAAGTATCATATTCAACCTGTTATAAACCCTGTATGGTCCACCTTTTCAATAATATATCTCCATTCCTCTCTCTGCGATCTCACTACCACTCCCCTGGTTCCAGCTTGTGTAGTTCTCATTTGATCAAACTAGCAATATTCTAACGGGTCTCTCTGTTCCATTTTGGCCTCCCTCTCACCCACTCCACCCTGTTATTAGGGTGGTGGGATTGTTATAAAACGCAATTCTGATCATGACATTCGCCCGTTTAGACTATTTCACTGTCTCCATGTAATTTTCACTAGCTTAAAGTGAAAGACCTCTCCAGGTGTTGGTTCCAACCTTTGTCTACAACCTTATTTCTCACTTAAGTATCCTTTGTCCAACAAAGCCAAATCACTTGAAGTTGTCTGAGATGTCATGGTATTTGCTGCCTCTGACCTTTATACATATGCAGTTCCCTGTACCTGACCTTTTTATCCATCGTATTTGCCTGGATAGCTCCTTTACATCCTCACAACTCAGAGGAAGCATGACTTTTCTCTAGGAAACTTTTCTGGCTCTTCCTCCATCCAAGCTGGGTTAGGTGCTGCCACTTTCACTTCTTTACTTAGCCCTCCATGCTTTCCTCTCCCACAGTACATGTAAAAGGTACTGTAATCACTTGCCTATCTATCTCACTTAATTGTGGATTCTTGACTAAATGGAATGGGTCTTACTTAATTTGGTATCTCTAGTACCTCTCATTATGTGAATAAGTCTTTCACATAATAGACAATCAAAACATGCAAGAATGAATGAAAAATTGACTCAAAAGATAATCAAACAAGTTGCTTTAGTTATCCTTTGTCAAAGGTAACCCAACTGTCCACCCAGATGCTGAACTGGTTAGAACTTTTTAGACAGTCAAAAATAATGTGCTAATGTGGCCTGACAATTTGCTCAGCTCTTGCCTGGTCATGTAAAGCTGCCCTGATGATATGCTTCAGAGAAAAGAGTGTTTTCCTACCTCCTGCAAGTTCTAGATGCCTGAAACTGTGCCATGAATAAAATATTTCCCCATGACAGGCCATTGTCCTCTTAACATTTCATCTTTAAATGTCAAATACAACAGAAGTATAAGTGGCCATAAATGTGTTCAAATCCATTGTTTAAAACACCAAACCACAGGCTCCCTTTAGAAAGCTATTTCCCTAAGTCCACACAGATAGTAGTGACATCTGAGCTGGAATCTAAATGTCTTGGCCTTCTATTCTGGTAATTCTATTATATGATTCTGTTATTAGTTAATGCAGTCATTCTCAGTTTTAAGTGTGTGTAAGAATCCCCCTATGAACTTGTTGCAATGTAGATGCCTAGGCCCATACTCAGTAATTCTGAGTCAGTACGTCTATGGTGGGTCTTGGCAATCTCTATTTTAATTCATCTCCTGGGTAATTTTGATGCAGGTTAGAGATGATATATTAAGCTCATTATGGTGAAGATGCTTCCTGTGGGCATTATGCCCCTTTTCAGGGGAGATTTTTTTACAGCCTGTGTGTATTTGTTGGATAACCTATTCCAGCCAGTTAGGCTTATATGGGATAGAAATATTTGAGAAGGCCAGGGATATAATTTATTGACTTATGCTTTTTATGTAATATGTTATTTATAATTAGACTTTTGAAATGTACCTTCTACTTAGAAACAGTAACTGTAAGTGATAAGCAGACAAATGTCTTGGCACAGATCCTCATTCTATTTATCCATAAACCATGCGGTATTATTCTCTTGCAGCTCTTCGACTTTCACCCAAGGCCTGTCCTAGTTGGTCACATTTTGGGGTCCAGATGTTGATCATTTTCTAAGCCACTGCAGTTTGGTCTGAACACTACTTTTAGCATGTCTCTGGATTTCCTGGTGTTTTATCCAAAATGAATCACAAAAAGGAGTGGTATCTTATCATTCACCACAGGATTTCTAATCTTTCCTCAGAATTTCTCAATATTATTAAAAAAGAGTTCTTTGTTCTAACAGCTCTTCTTTTTTCCTTAAAGAAGATGGAACTGTTTTCTTCTAATATAGAAAACTTCCAAATTAAGTACAAAACTCTATAAAAAGTGTTGCTTACACACTAAAGAAAACACCTTTGGGTCAGAGACTTTGTACTACTCATCTTGATCCCTCAGTAGCAATGCTGGGCAGAGGTGGTCTTTGGAAGTATTTGCAGAGTGTAGCTTTCGTCACAGGAGTGATCATTTAGTTAGCAAAACCTGAGAGTGAATGAATTTATCATCTTCTCTTTGTGGAGTTTTTGATACTCAAAAAGAAAGGAACCTTAATGAAAATCTAACCCAACATTTATGAGGTGAGGAAATGAAGATCAAATGTGACATAGCAGAAGAAGGGAATATTGGGTGCATATGAACAGAGGGGTGTCCTGATAAAGAGAAAAAGGGTTAAGTTTCAATAGGTGTTCTTGTTACCTAGTGCCGCTCTGACAAGAATATACCATGAATGGGATGGCCTTAACAAACAGGAGTTTATTCTTACAATTTGGAGGCTTTAAGTCCAAGTTCAAAGTGCCAGGCTCTAGGGACTGAGTAAAAGCCCTTCAACCTTGGGAACCAGCTCTGCCTCCTGCTACCGGCCCACTGGAGCTAGAGGCTTTTCTTCACTCGGACAGCTGCTGGCTGCTGAGGCTGAGAAACCCCAAGGTTGACAAGTAAAAAGGCATAGTCCCAATGTTATCACATGGCAGGCCATCGATTTAAGTCCATTGTAAGTCCCAAGGTCGGCAGGGCATAGTAGCCTGCTGAGCAACAACACAGCTACATGCAGGGTCCAAGCATGCCATAGGCTAGTGACCATTCTCAAAGCTTCTCCTTATATACAGACCACATACTCAAAGGCAGCTACTCAGCTGCTCACAGTAGATTCCACCATGGAGTTGATTACCAGTGTCATCATGGGGAATACTACATCCAGCTGCCCAGCTACTCAACCAGGCCTAGCCAAGTTGACACACAAGCATAACCATCACAATAGATATTTGTAACTTTATACTTAATCACCCTCACAGATATGCTTCATTGGGTCTGCAGCCCATAATATAATGACTACATCACTGGATAGGTTGGTCCAGAGATCTTCAGGATTTTAAATACAGGCAATGTCTTGATGGCCCTCCAAGCACTTTAATTTTGTTTCTGTTTGTTCACAAACATGTGATGTAGGGAAGGAGAAAAGGAAGTCCTTGATTTAGATGGCAATTCTGGGTACACATTCTGTAATTCTGTAACTCAGTTTCTCTTTTGAAGGAGAAAGCTAGGGTTTCAGCTAATAATGGAATCATTTCTCCTGGGCAGAGAAAGAATCTTTACGCTATTTGTGTACTCTCACTCCTCACTTATCCTCATGGTTAGGCTCCAAAGACCAGGTCATTACAGGAAAACCAGTGTTATGTGAAAACAGAGGATGACCTATAAGATCGTAAAATGGAAGATGACCACATATTATGTAACTGCCACATTGTTGTTGTTGTTGTTGTTGTTATGTGCCATGGAGTCAGACCTGACTCATAGCGACCCCTCCTTGAGTTTCCGATTACATCATTATGTAGTTGCCAAATCACTAAGATTATGGCCCACATTGACACATAACATTAACCACTACATCCAACATTACTCTCATATCACCTCAGCGTTTGTTGTTTGATGCCAGACACATGCCATTAATGTGCAAAACATTTGAATGTTAATTTTTTTACTATTGTCATAAATGTGAAATGTCAAATAATGAGAGCGTCAATAAGTGAGGAGTAGGTGTACATATGCATATACTATGCATATGCAATATATTCTCTATATATACTCACACACATATATGTATACATATGTATATGTGTGTGTGTATAGAGTTCCTTGTTGGCACAAACAGTTAAGCACCTAGCTGTTAACAGAAAGGTTGGGGGTTTGCGTCTACCCAGAGGTACCTCAGAAGAAATGTCTGGAGATCTACTTCTGAAAAATCAGCTTTAGAAGAACCTACAGAGTACAGTTCTGCTCTGACACCTATGCAGTTGCCATGAATGGGAGTGGATATGATAGTGACTAGTTGGTTGATGTTGGTTATGCATATTTCCAGATCACAGATCTGATGATTGCTTTTTTTTTTTTTAGAAAAAAAAACTTTTTATTGTAATTTGGGATAAAGTTTACAGAGAATATTAGTTTTCTATTCAACAATTTCTATACATTTTGCTTTGTGACATTGATTGTAATCCTCACAATGTAACAGCACTCTTCTCACTTCCTCCTTGTGATTGCCATTTCTGTTCCTCCTTCTTTTTGTCCTTTCCTGCCTTCTGAGTTTTATCCCTGGCAAATGCTGCCCTTCTATTTCCTATGGTTGATTGTTCTAAGGAGTGCATATCTCCCAAGTGTTATTGTTCCCCTTATGGACCATCAATTGTTTGGCTGAAAGTCAAGCCATGGCGGTGAGTTCAGTTCCAGGATGGAAGGGTATCTAAGAGCCATAGTTTTGGAGCTTCTATAGTCTTTCTCAGACTAGTAAGCCTGGACTTCTTTTCTAAAATTATTTTGAGTTAGGTTCCACATTTTTCTCTCACTCTGTCCAGAACTTCCTTCTTGTGATACCTTTCACAACAATCAGCAGTGGTAGCTAGGCACCATCTAGTTCTTTTGGTCCCAGGGTAATTAAGGTTGATCAGACTCTCTCTCTCTCTCTCTCTCTCTATATATATATATATATACACAGAGAGAGAAATCTTAGTGTCAACTGCCTCAGTTACCCATAGAGTGATGTAGTCAAAACTAGATGTACCTGTGTGTGGAGTGAGATTTGGAAATTATGAAACCCAGACATTGTAACAAAGGCTGGCACTGCTGCCTGTCCTCCCATCCACAGAGAGACAGGGACCTTATATTTTACTCTGGAATGTAAACAAATCTCCTCTTGAGGAGGGGAAAAATCTCTACCCAGAACATAAACAATTGGCTCAGGGGAGAGAAGACAATCACCCCAGGCCTATCATACTTAGGATGTGAAAAATATCTGGAGACATCTTTCCAGAGTTCTCTACAATTCCTAACTTCCAAAGCATGTTTTCCATTCAAACATCTCTTTACCCTATGTTTTAGGAGTCTTGGTGAAGCAGGGGTCAAGTCCTTGGCTGTTAATCAAAAGGTTAGTGATTTGAACCCACCAGCTACTCCATGAGAGAAAGATGTGGCAGTCTGCTTCCATAAAAATTATAACCTGGAAACCCTATGGAACAGCTATACTTTGTCCTATACAGTCACTCTGAGTCAGAATTGACTTGATACAATGGGTTTGCTTTTATTTGGTTTTATGGGTTGATTTATGTCCCCTAAATAGATATGTTGAAGACCTAATTCCTGTTGTTATTGTTAGGTACATAGCAACCTTATGTACAACAGAATGAAACACTGCCCAGTCTTGTGCTATCCTTACAATTGTTGCCGTGCTGAGCTCATCATTGTAGCCACTGTGTCAATCCCTCTCATTTTCCCCTTTTCACTGACCCTCTACTTTACCCAGTATGATATCCTTCTCCAGGGACTGGTGCCTTCTGACAACATGACCAAAGTATGAGAGACTAAGTCTGGCCATTCTTACTTCTAAGGAGCATTCTGGTTGTATTTCCTCCAAGACGGATTTGTTCTTTCTTTTAGCAGACAATGGTGCATTCAATATTCTTTGCTCTTGTTGTTGTTTGCCGTCGAGTCGGCCCCGACTCATAGCGACCCCTCCTTGGGTTTCTGAGGCAGTATCACTATGGAAGTAGGATTGCCCAACCTTCCTTCCGAGGAGGCAATTGATTCCTCTTCAGACTTCCTTATTCATTGTGCAGCTCTCACTTGCATATGAGGCTATTAAAAATACTATGGGTTGGGTTGGAACAACTTAGTCTTCAAAGTGGTATCTCTGCTCTTAAACACTTTAAAGAGGTCTTTTGCAGCTGATTTGTCCAATGTCATTTGATTCTTGACTGCTACTTGCATGATCTTTGTGGATCCAAGTAAATGGGAATCCTTGACAACTTCAACTTTTTCTCTATTTATCATGATATTACTTATTGAGTAGTTTTGTTTTCTTTATATTGAGGTATAATCCATGCTGAAGACTGTGGTTTTTGATCTCTGTCAGTAAGTGCTTCAAGTGTTCTTCACTTTCACCAAGCAAGGATGTGTTATCTGTGTATCTCAAGTTGTTAATGAGTCTTCCTCCAATCCTGATATGATGTGCTTTTCATATATTCCAGCTTTTTGGAAATTTGCTCAGCATACAGATTGAATAAGGATGGTAAAAGATACAACTCTGATGCACACCTCACCTGATTTTAAACCATGCAGTATCTTCTTGTTCTGTTTGAATGACAGCCTCTTGGTCTATATACACTTTCCTCATGAGCACAAGTGAGTGTTCTGGAATTCCCATTCTTTGTGATGTTATCCATAATTTATTATGATCCATGCAGTTGAATGCCTTTGGATAGTCAATAAAACACAGGTAAACATATTTCAACAATCATGTCCCTTGCTCTAAGTACTTTCTGAATCTGGCTTGGCTTTCTGACAGTTTCCTCTCGATGTTCTGCTACACACATTTTTGAATTGGCAAAATTTTACTTGTGTGTGATGTTAATGATATTGTTCAATAATTTCCACATTCTGTTGGATCACCTTTGTTTGGAATAGGCATGGATTTGTGTCTCTTCCAGTTGATTGACCAGGTAGTTGTCTTCCAAATTCCTTGGCATAAACAAGTTTACTTGTTTAAGGGCCTCGAGCACCACATCTGTGTGTTGAAAGATCTCAGTGGGCAGTCCATCAGTTTTTGGAGGCTTATTTTTCACCAATTTCTTCAGTACAAATTGGATGTTTTCCTTCAACACCGTTGATTCTTTATCATATCCTACCTTCAGAAATAGTTGAACATCGACCAATTCTTTTTGTACAGTGACCGTATATTCCTTCTATCTTCTTTTGATGCTTCCTACATTGTTCAATGTTTTGTCCATAGAATCTGTCAATATTACAACATGAGGCTTGAAGTTTTTCTTCAGTTCTTTCAGCTTGAAAAATGCTGAGCGTGTTCTTCCCTTTGGTTTTCTAATTCCAGGTCTTTGCATATTTCATTATAATATTTTACTTTGTCCTCTTGAGCTGCCCTTTGAAATCTTCTTTCAGCTCTTTTACTTCATCATTTCTTCCATTTACTTTAGCTACTCTTCATTCAAGAGCAACTTTCAGAGTCCCCTCTGATATCCATTTTTCTCTTCTTTTCCTTTCCTGTCTTTTTAATGATCTTTTGCTTTATTCATGTCTGATGTCCTTGCTATCATCCCATAATTCATCTGATCTTCAGTCACTGGTATTCAGTATATCAGATTTACTCTTCAGATGGTCTCTAAATTCAGGTGGGATATACTCGAGATCATATTTTTCTCTTTTGGACTAGTTTTAATTTTCTTCAGACTCAACTTAAACTTGCATAAGAGCAGTTGATGGTCTATTCCACAGTTGGCCCCTGGCCTTGTTCTGAATGATAATATTGAAATTGTCTATCATTTCTTTCTACAGAAGTAGTTGATTTGATTCCTGTGTTTCCCATCTGGTGAGATCCATGTGTACAGTCACTGTTTATGTTATTAAAAAAAGGTATGTGCAATGAATAAGTTATTGGTTGTACAAAACTTTATCATGCAAACTCTGGCATCATTTTTATCACAAGGCCATATTTTCCAACTTCTTTGTTTCCAACTTTTGCATTCCAATTATCAGTAATTATCAATACATCTTGATTGCCTGTTTGGTCAATTTCAGACTGCTGAAGTTGGTAAAAATCTTCAATTTCTTCATCTTTGACTTTAGTGATTGGTGCATAATATG
This sequence comes from Orycteropus afer afer, assembly GCF_000298275.1. Taxonomy (NCBI): domain Eukaryota; kingdom Metazoa; phylum Chordata; class Mammalia; order Tubulidentata; family Orycteropodidae; genus Orycteropus; species Orycteropus afer. Next base: position 1,010,311 of record NW_006922188.1, on the reverse strand, counting down.
AATATTAGTAGTATTAACTGGTCTTCCTTGTAGATGTATGGATATTATCTGACCACTGACAGCATTGTACTTCTGTATAGATCTTGAAATGTTCTTTTTGATGATGAATGTAATGCCTTTCATCAGCAGAAGAGATTTAATTTGTCATTCCTAGCAGGGAAGACTGTATTAAAAATTTGATTAAAAATGGTCAAAACCAGTCCATTTCAGCTCATTAATACGTAGGATATAGATCTTTATGCATCCCCTTTATGCATCCCATTTCATTTTTGACAACTTCCTATTTTCTTAGATTCATACTTCATACATTCCATGTTTCAATATTAATGGACATTTGCAGCTGTTTTTTCTCATTTTCAGTCATCACACCAGCAAATGAAGGTCCCAAAAGCTTTACTCCAACCATGTAGTTAAGCACCCATCTGCCAGTTTGTGGTACTGTGGTAGCTTGCATGTTGCTGTGATGCTGGAAGCTATGCCACTAATATTTCAAACACCAGCAGGATCATCCATGGTGGACAGGTTTCAGTGGAGCTTCCAGCCTAAGACAGACTAAGAAGGATGTAGCCAGGTCAACTTCTGGGGGCCAAAAATGGGCCACTTAAACTCTTATGAATAGCTGAGAAACATTGTCTGATATAGTGCTGGAAGGTGAGGCCCTCAGGTTGGAAGCCACTCAAAATATGAGTGGGGAAGAGCTGCCTCCTTAAAGTAGAGGCAACCTTAATGATGTGGGCCTAATTCCTCCTGTAAATGTGACCTTTTTTAGAATTAGTGTCTTTGCAGATGTAATAATTTGACATGAGGTCATGCTGGAATATGGTAGGTCTTAGTTCAACATGACTGGTATCCTTATAAAAAAGAGAAGAAGAGACACAGAGACAGACACACAAAAGAAGATAGACATATGATGAGGAAGGCTAAGACTGGAGTTATGCAGCCACAAACCGAGAGATGTCTGGGGCTACCAGAAGCCACAAGAGACAAGAAAGGATCATCCTTCCCTGAGAGCTTTTGGCGAGGGCATTTGCCTTGCTAACACCCTGAATTAAGACTTCTAGTATCCAGAACTATACATTTCAGTTGCTTTAAGCCACAAAGTTTGTGGCTTAACCACACAACTTATTTCGGCAGCTCTAGGAAACTAATACACAGATTGGCAGCAATCCACACTCAGCATTCAGAAATGTGAAGATATTCATGGAGTATTGCCTCTTATCCCTCAGGATGTGACTTACGGAGGAGAGGTTGGAGAACAATTGACATGAGGCAATTCTTTCAAGTCCTGGGCAGAGTGAATCTTACACAGGGGGGCACTGACTTAAGAATTGGCTTTTCCTCTGTTATGGATTGAATTGTGTCCCCAAAAAGTGTGTGCTGCAAAGCCTAACTTCTATGCTTGTAGTTATAATTCCATTTGAGAATGGGTAATCTTTGTCATGTTAATGAGACAGGATTAGGGTTGAGTGTGTCTTAAATCAATCTCTTTTGAGATAGAAAAGATATTAAACAAGCAAGCTAGAGAAGTAGAGTTGCGAGAAGAGAGATGTCAAACCACATGAAGATCATCCAGGAACAGAAGCTCAAAAAAAGACAAGGACTTTCCTCCAGAATCAACAGAGAAAGAAAGCCTTCCTCTAAAGAAGGGAACTGTGGTGTAGTAAATTACCTGGTATGGCTTTTCTAGCCATAAGTCTTTGTAAACTCCATGGTGGAATTTGCTGTGAGCAACTGAGGAGATCCTGATTGTAAAAGTTACCCACCTGGGATATTTCTGTTGAGAGTGGCACAAAGCAATGTTCTGGGAAGTTCACTATCTCTTAGGTGTTCTAGAATTTTGATATTATGATTGGTTAGTTTAGCCACTTTGCCAGGCTCAAAAGGAGCCCTCCTAGAGACAGGAGTCTCTCTGACTGCTGGCTGAGAAAGATGTGCTTCTGAGAGAAACATGCTCCTGAGAGACAAGTGCTGCTGAGAAAGAGACACCGAGAGACATGCACTGCTGGGAGAGAGACACCGAGAGACATGCACTGCTGGGAGAGAGACACTGAGGGACATGCACTGCTGGGAGAGAGACACTGAGAGACATGCACTGCTG
>NW_006922188.1:1001121-1001623 GCF_000298275.1 Orycteropus afer afer | reverse complement strand
CTTGTCACCTCAGCTAATGACTCCCCATTCTAGCTTTTGATCCAGTGGAACCTATGCTCAAACTCTGACACTTCAGCTGGTTCTTCATGTAAGGACAAGGATGGGAAGATTGGACATATATAAGATTTCTTATAAAGTACCACATAATGAGCATTTTAATTTCTCAGCCTTAATTATAAAAATTGATCATTTTCTTGAAAGGGCAATAATGTTAATAATGCAGAAAGAAGACTGGGTAATCTATTTCTGTAGAGATACTGCCTCGGGAACCCAAGGAGGGATTGCTGTGATTTGGAACCAACTTGATGGCAGTGAGATTTTTTTTAATGTGTAAATCACATCTTTAAAGGTTATAGTAAAAACAACTTTTAAGGTAAACTAAATCTAAATACTGAAATAAATCTAAATTTAATCTAAAACAAAATCTGTAATATCTGCTAGTATCTGAAATAGCAGTGGACCTTCCAGACTAAGACTAGAAAGAAAGGTCTGGTGATCTTTT
>NW_006922188.1:995025-1001021 GCF_000298275.1 Orycteropus afer afer | reverse complement strand
ACACTGAGGGACATGCACTGCTGGGAGAGAGACACTGAGAGACATGCATTGCTGGGAGAGAGACACTGAGGGACACGCACTGCTGGGAGAGAGACTGAGAGAGACTTTTGGCTGAGAGACAGTAGGCTGAGAGAGACTGCACATTGTTCCCGAACTTAAATTGTAGCCTGGTGCTTCCCTAATAAACCCCATAATCTGTGAGTTCTGGGTGGCCACTGCAGTGAATTATTGAACCCAGCAGAAAGGTGGTGGGTGCCGTGGGAGGAACGGTTGGTGTCAGGATTGGTGAAAGGGCTGGAGAGAGGCAGCATGTCTGGCCTCACAGGACTAGGCATTGGGCTACTGATGGTGATTCTGTCTTCTTGTGGAGTTAGAGGAGGTCAGAAGTTGTGATCTCCCTGTGCCTTCGGTAGGAACTGAATGCAGACTTCTACCTTCCCAAACTATGAGAAAATAAATTTCTATTTGCTAAAGCCACCCATTTGTGTTATTTTGCACTAGATAACTAAGACATCCTCCAAAGGAGAAAGACTTGGTGATCTGCTCCCAAAGACATTACAGCCTACAAAACTCTATAGGGCTGTTCTACTCTTTCACATGGGGTTGCTATGAGTTGAAATTGACTCAATGGAACCTAACAACAACAAGAATATAGACATTATAACTGCTTTGTCCTCATGCCAGAGAAGCTTCCATCTATTAAAGCAGATGAAGAAATTAACACTTGGAATAAGGGCACTTTTTACTTCATATTGGACAACTTGCTTGTATTTTTCAAGTGGTGAACAGGATGATTAGGTATGATTATTCTTCTAAGCAATGCCTAATATGCAGATACCTTTTTCATTTCCTACCTGTAGTACCCACTGCCATTGAGTCAATTCAGACTCAGAGAGAGCCCATTATGTTTCCAAGGCTGTGTATCTTTACTGATGGAGATTGCCTCATTTTCCTCAGCTGGTAGATTTGAACTGCTGACCTTCTGATTAGCAGCCAAATGTCTTATGCACTGCATCACCAGAGCTCCTTACTTGCAGTTCCAGAGTATTTCAAATGGTTAATGTGCTCAGCTACTAACTGAGAAGTTGGAGTTTCATGTCCACTCAGAGGTGCCTAAGAAGAAAACCTAGCAAGTTACCTCTGAAAAATCAGAGACTGAAATCTCTGTGGAACATAGTTCTACCCTGAAACACATGAGGTTGCCGTGAGTCCGAAATGACTTGATAGCAACTGATTGGTTCTTCTGTCCCAGTTAATGGAAGAAGGCAGATCAATACCTGGGGACGTCTGTCATATTTCAGAGCAATGTGGGTTAAAAATTTCTCTAACCTTCCTTAATGGACATTTACCAAGAGAGTGTTTTATGTTGGCTTCTTTGGGAGCCAAGTGTCATAAAAACCAGTCTGATTCCCTTAAACAACAGCACAATCTTATGCTCCTTTTCTCCTACTTTTTTCAATTTGATTTTTTTGGGAAAAATATATGTAGTTTTGGGTGTGGTTGTAGACTTTTCATTATCATTCCTTTAAATGTCTGTGATCATAGGAAGATTTCAATTTAATTTGAGAGAGGAACTGAGTGTGCAGATACTGTATGATGGGTACATTTTGTTTTCCCCAATTACGTTGAAGGACAGTTCTGTGGTAACAGAGAGTAGAAGTAGGAACTAGGTGATTCCTACTACATTAGATTAAGAGAGGAGGACAGGAAAAGAAATAATAATTTAAATGTGTTCATGTAGAACTGTACACAGACCAAGAGATAGTCTTTAGAACAGAACAAGGGTCTACTGTATGGTTTAAAATCAAGATAGGTGTACATCAGGGTTGTAGCCTTTTACCATATTTATTCAATCTGTGTGCTGAGCAAATAATCCAGGAAGCTGGAGTATAAAAAGAATTTGCCATCAGGATTAGAGGAAGACTCATTAACAATCTGTGCTACACAGAAGACACAACATTGCTTGGTGAAAGCAAAAAGGACTTAAAGCACTTACTGATGAAGGTCAAAGACTACAGGCTTCAGTAGTCTCAATATAAAGAAAACAAAATCCTCACGTCTGAACCAATAAACAACATCATGATATACAGAGAAAATACTGAAGAGGTCAAGGATTTCTCTTTACTTGGATCCATAATCAAAGCCTATGGAAGCAGCAGCCAACAAATCAAAAGAGGTATTGCGTTGGGCAAATCTGCTGCAAAAGATCTCTTTAAAGTGTTAAACAGCAAAGATGTCAGTTTGAAAACTAAGGTATGCCTGACCCAAGACATGGTATTTGCAGTCACCTCATATGCATGCAAAAGCTGGACAATGAATATGGAAGACTGAAGAAGAATTGACATTTGAATTATGGTGCTGAATACTGAATATACCATGGATTGCCAGAGGAATGAACAAATCTTTCTTGGAAAAATATAGCCAGAATGCTCCATGGAAGTAGGGATGGTGAGCTTTATCTCACCTACTTAGGTCACGTTGTCAGGAGGGACTAGTTCCTGGAGAAAGATATCATGCTTGGTCAAGCAGAAGGTTGGTGAAAAAGAGGAAGACTCTGAATGAGATGGATTGGCACAGTGGTTGCAACAATGGGTTCCAGGGTAACAATGCTTGTGAAGATGATGCAGGACTGGGCAGTGTTTCATTCTGTTGTACATATGGCCACTGTGAGTTGGTACTGACTTGATGGCACCTAATAACAAAGGCAGAAAGACTGAGAAATGGGTATTTAGGGGGAAAAAAAGAGAATTAAGAACTTAGAAATTAACTTGTAAAGGCTAGTAAGGAGGAAGTGACAGGAAAAAATGGGACAAAGGGAACAGGAAGGTTAGTATGAGAAGTACAAGAAGATTTTCACAGGGGCAATAAGGACACTGGCACTAAAATGGCCAGTATCTTCAAAGTGTCCTAATTTTGTACTCAATTTCCAGAAATAATTAGCTCAGCTCTCTTTCAGAAGGTACCTAGACTTAGTTGGGACAAATGCCATATGTTCTACATTTTGAAATGAATTTTTTGACATCTTGTTTGCTTTTAGGAAAGATTTATGGTGCATCACACCATGACTTTAAACCGCAAAATTCAAACCAAAAAACCAAACTCACTGCCATTGAGTCAATTCCCACTCACAGTGATGCCCACTGGGTTTCCGAGGAGGTAAATCTTTAGGGAAGTACATTGCCCTATTTTCCTTCTATGGAGCTGCTCATGGGTTTAAATCACCAAACTTCTGGTTAGCAATCAAATGCCTTAGGCACTATATCACCAGAGTTCCTAAAAACAACAAAACTAGTAAATGGTAAATACAGAAAACATAAAAGGGAGGAAGACGCAAATCTCTTTTCAGATTAATAATTGTCATTGAACTTTATACAGTTATCCTCTGTTTCTCAAAATTTGCTTTATGCCAGTTTGCTTTTGGGAGCTCTGGTAGCGTAGTGCCTACGGCACTTGACTGCTAACCAGAAGGCTGGCGGTTCAAACCCACCAGCCACTCCTCGGAAGGAAGGTTGGGCAATCTACTTCCGTAGGGATACTGCCTCATAAACCCAAGGAGGGGTCACTATGAGTAAGGTCCGACTCGACAGCAAACAACAACAACAACAATGCTTTTACGAAAAAGGTGAAAAGTGAAACTGGTGTTCAGCGTTTGTTTTGCAGTGAGGGGTTAAAGAGGCAACCTGCACCCTGAGCAGCAAGGGCGGCTTAACCACTCTCCTTACCAGGAAACTACACTTAAATTCTCAGCATTAAGCTGCCTTAGCTTTGAACTGTGTCTGTGAAAACTCTATGTTAGGGTTCTTTTAGAGTCTATATGTTATTTGGTATGATTTAGTAGGCTATATTTTGAGTCTGGAAGGCTCAAAAATTTTCCCCAAATAAATTAATGGTAATTGCTTCTTCACTTTATGCCCTTTCACCCTACAAAAGTTTTCATAGGATACTTTCAGATAGCTGGAGGAAATCTGCATTGAGCTCCTAGCTTGCTAGCACCTGGTGTAGTGGGCATTGTCGCAGGAGATTTCAAGAGTTGTTTCATCTGCTCTTTTTGCAAATTTCTTTTCCCAGACTTGGTGTTTCCTTACAAATCCTACTCAGATGAAGACTCAAGGGGGAATGAACCACCTTTACATTTCAGGAGGGTGTTGTCTCTGCAGCTACAGCCACTCCAGTCCGCTGTTCTATCAACCCGAGCTATCTTGGCTTTGTTTGGAATTCTAACTTCATTACCTGAACTGCCTGGATCCCCCCTCCTGGCACCACAGACCAGAAACTCTCTCAGGCAATAAGCCGGGCAATCAACAGACTCCTTTGCTTCGCCTTTCTTGTGCCATCTGATATCCAATGTCTAACACCATTATTTCACGTGGTTTGCTGGGTTTTCTAGTTGTTTCAGTAAGAAAGGTAAATCCAGTCTCTGCTACTCTAGCATGACTGGACGCAGACTCTTATATCGTCTTTTAAAAACAGATTAAATATTTGATTCTGGGGAAGACATTTGCCTGACATCAGAGCAAATAATCAGAAACCTTGAAATCACTTTGCCATTTCTGGTTTCTATGATTTTTATTTATATATTTTACTTTTCTATATATAACAGAGATCTTTAATATTCTTATTTTTAACTGAGGTAAGATTTAGTTACAGAGAAAGGCCAAGATTTATGTGTACAATTCAATTAGTTTTGACCGTGTTGGTTTTGCCTATCAAGATACAGAATATTGGAATTACCTTGAAGCTGTAGGTCAATTTGGGGAGAAATGATCTATTTTTTCCTTAAAAAGAAAAACCAAAGCCAAACCCACTGCCATGAAGTCAACTCTTACTCATCGTGACCCTTTAGAACAGAGTAGAACTGTCCCATAGTGTTTCCAAGGCTATAAATCTTTATGGAAGCAGACTACTGCTTCTTTCTCTCATGGAACAGGTGGTGGGTTCGAATCACCAAACTTTGGTCAGCAGTTGAATGTTTTAAATCACATAATTTACCTCACCATTTCCTCAGGTTGTCATTATTTTCTGTGACCATTGTTTTGTATTTTTCTACATGGAATTCCTCAACATTTTTCATTGTATTTATTCCTGGGTATTTAGTGTCTAAAAATGCTATTGTAAATCTTATTTTAAAGTTCATTTTCCAATAGTTTGCTGCTGGTATATAGAAACACAATAAAATTTTGAAATTGTCTTTGTCTTGCTAAATTTATTTATTAATTTAATTTTCCTGTGTGTGGATTTCTTAGGATTTTCTTGAAATCACAACTAACAACAATAGCAACAGGTTATCTATCAAAGGCCTCAGTCCAGGAGAACTGGACAACAGCTCAGTGCTGGATGGGGCGTAGAAGACTGAGACTTGAATGTAAGACAAGAACCTTACTTTGGGAAATAGAGTTTCATGTCTTTGCATAACTGGAAGGTGGAGTAATCTGGCGCCGTGCACTTTTAAATCTCCCCTACCCCAGCCCCCATTATTAGTCTCTGAGTTTGGGGCTGAGGCTCTGGCTGTGACATGTGTGGTTCATGAGTCTGACATTTACTTTCATTCCCTACCTGGAGTTCTGCAAATCCCATTGGTCAAGTGCTAATTAATCCTTCAACAAAACAAAACATGGAGAGGAAACCTTTGTAAAAGATGTTCTTTGTTCACTATACCAGTACTTTTAAGTCTCCACTGCCCACCTATTATTACCTAGAATCAAGACACAAACACTACCTGAAGGGCTAGATGAGTTTGTCAAATTATCTCTGGTACAAATTTCAGTCAACTGGTTGTAGCTGCCAGATACACTGCATTGAGAAAGATTCCAAAATGTCCAGGCTCAGAAGGAAAGTTAATTCAAATCTGTTAGCTATCTGCCATGAAGTGTGAGGGGAAGTAGTAGTCCACGTAAAAACCAAATCAAACCCACTGCCATTGAGTTGAGTCCGACTCATAGTGACTTCCATTGGGTTTCCAAGGCTGTAAATCTTTACAGAAGTAGATTGCTTCATCT
>NW_006922188.1:987535-993340 GCF_000298275.1 Orycteropus afer afer | reverse complement strand
CACTAGAAAATAAGCTGTACAGGTGTAGGTATATTTATGTACTTTGTTTTTTGCTGTAACCTTGGCATCAAAAAGACTATCTAGAATATAGTTGTTAGGTTCTGTCTAATCAGTTTCCACTTATAGTGACCCCATATACAACAGAATGAACCACAGATTAGTCCTGTGCCAGTCTCACAATTACTGCTATGTTGAACCCATTGGTGCAGCCACTGTGTCAATCCATCCCTTTGAAGGTCTTCTTCTTTTTCATTACCCACTCTTAACCAAGCATGATGTCCTTCTCCAGGGACCAGTCCCTCCTGATAGCAAGTCCTAAGTATAAGGCATGAAGTCTTGCCATCCCCTTGCCTGCCTTCTAAGTAGCATTCTGACTGCACGTCTTCCAAGACAGATTTATTTTTGCTTCTGGCAGCCCATGGCATATTCAATATTTTTCACCAACATCGTAATTATAATGCATCAATTCTTCTTTGGTCTTCCTTATTCAATGTCCAGCTTTCACATGCATATGAGGTGACTGAAAATACTATGTGTTGGGTCAGGTGCAACTTAGTTCTCAAAATGACATCTTTGCTTTTGAACATTTTAAAGAGGTTTTTTGAAGCAGATTTGCCCAGTGCAATACCTTGTTTGATTTCTTGATTGCTGCTTCCACAGGACCTGATTGCAGATGAAAGTAAGATGAAATAATTGACAACTTCCATATTTTATTGTCCTTTTATTATGATGTTATTTATTGGTCCAGTTGTGAGGACTTTTGTTTTCTTTATGTTGAAGTGTAATCTATACTGAAGGCTGGAATATAGTTGTTGCTCAATAAAATACTTTTTCAGGGAATTAAATGAATGTACAAATGAAAGAATTATAAAAAGAATTGCTAGAAGAGAGACAAATTAAAACATAAACTTAAGCTTAGAATCTCCTCTCTTGTCTCCAGCTTCTATAATTCCTAGATCCCATTTCCCAAAACAGAAGAAAAGAAAGTAACACACTTACTTAGTTAGCAGTGTGGGACCAGACACAGGACAAAAGCTAGGGAAGTTACACAGTCTCTCGTAATTGGGAAACACAGGGATGAGTCTAGGGCTACAAAACACCTTGATTGTAGCTCTTTCCAGCATTTTTCTTCAACTTCTACAATATGTCTTGGCCTCATTCTTTCTGTTGCCTCCATGGAGCTGAGAAATGGCTACTGAGAGCTCTGAAATCGTAGGCTTACAATTGGCAATCCAAGGGGGCAGAAAGAGTATTTTTCTCATTGTTTGCATATGAAATCCGAGAAAAGAACACTAATTACCTTGGTTAGCTTCTCCCACTAGAATCTAAGTGCCAAGAGAGCAAGAAGTTTTCTCTTTGTCCACTGCCGAATCCCAAGAACCTAGAATAGAGCATGTCATAGACCAGGTGTTCAATAAATATTGCTAAAAGAAATTCATGGGTTACTATGGCCAAGAGTCAAAGCAAAGACTGGCAACAACACTAGAATCAGATGGAGGGAGGCAGGTGTTGTTTTCCACCATCACTCCTGCCTCGCAGCAAAAAATAAATGCAAGAGGGCAAGAGATCCTAGGTCTATGGAATAATAGGGGTCAACCATAGAGTCTAAATGTCTTTATCACTTTTTTTCCTTCCCCATCAGAAGGATTGATTTTGCATTTTAATCAGAAGAGGTGACTTCTTGAAAGAGCACCAGTCTTTAGTTGAAGGTATTAAAGTTTAAGATTGAAGCAATCTGTGATTCCCTTCCAGGCGTAAGCATGATGTGATAAAATGTCATTTTTCTAATTACTAAGTGTCACAGAAGCAAAAAGGTTAAATGTATACACGAACTGAAGGATGGATCCACAAATACTGTCAGAATATTTTAAAAGTCGGTTAGAAACATCATGCTTTTTTTTTTTTTTTTAAATGTAAGCAGGAACACGTGCAGCATATTTCTATAGATGAAAAGAGGGCCATGACCTTCATGGACAACTCAACATTTATTTAAAAATGTTGTAAAATTGTTCAAATCCTTTGATCTAGAAAAACCAAGATTTTTTCCTACAAACCTCGCCTAAGGAAATGATAAGAGATGTACACAAACATTTATTTAAAGTTATGGCTATAGTTACTTACAATAGAAAAAAAGTGATATCAAATGATTAAAAAGCAGGAATTAAATAGTTTGTGTTCTAGTCATATATAGACTATGATGAAAAATCATGTGTTAGTGATTAATAACACATGAAATTGTTCAGTGTGTATTGTTAACTACAAAAGAAAAAACAAGTTGTCAATCATGGAGAATATGATCCCAATTATTTTTAAAGGAAAATGATCATAAAAAAGATTGAAAGTATGCATAGTATTAGCAGTGTCGTTTTCTCTACATAAAGGCTCAAAGAGTGACTGGCAAGTTTTATCTTCTTTTCTTCCTTGTGCTTTTCTGTAAAAATATTCTACAGAAAACATGTATTTCTTTTGCAAAGCTATAAAAACATTAATATTTTTTTGTCCGTTTGTAATTTTTTATCCCATGTTATTTCCATCGAGTGCTTAAATAGCTAACCATTTTTATGAATTGCCCCCAGTTATATACTGCATCTTGAAATAGTGATATTTCAAAATCCATATATCCTTTAGAACCTTTTATTTTTTTGGCAGGAGGAATTTGGTCTTGTGGTTTTTGTTTCTATAATTTCTCTACTTTTTAAACGATGTACACTGAAATTCACTGAAAGAGAAAAAGATGTCTAGGAGTTATTGCAGGGATTCCACAGTAAACATTCGTGAATGTGCAACTTAAGATGGAACAGAAGCCTTGATCGACTTTCTCTTACAAAATCTACTGCCAACAAGATGTTAGCAAGTATCGTGACCAGCTCACCGATGGGATCTGTGAATAGAATTAGAATAATGTGGGAGGAATAGAAAGGGTGATTGCCAGAGGATTGATTAATTAAAGGAGTACCAGAATGGTATTATGCAGGTAGGAAATCAGCAATATTGCTTGTTTTCATGCAAATGGGCTTAGGGAAAAAAGATAGAAAATAAATAGAAACAGAAGAAAACCCACTGTAGTACTTAGGAAAATGTGCCACTCGATCCGTTTTCAATGTACAGGAATAATTCCATAGGCCCAAGGTATTATACTGATTGATTCAGCCCAGCGAAAGCACTTAGTATTGCTACTGATTTGTTTTTTATGTTTTAGTTTTTAAAGAAACCACAACTTTTATTTCACAGTATCTTACTGCTGTTAATGGCTCCACTTCTGAGCAACAAAAACTTGACAGAAAAATATGTTATTTACCTTGCAGGGGAACAAAGCAGCCAGGGAAAATTTGTCTGTGGGGAAGCACCAGTCATTCCACAATGGGTGTAGAATTCAAATAAGTAAAAACTGCCCTGCACCTCTTTCTTAAGATTTTAACCATCTTAATTTTGCAGATTTGCTATAATTTGAGCAAGAAAGAAGAAACTCAAAAGAAGGTGGATTATTTAAGATATATTTCCTGTAGGTAACTACTTTAGGGAAACAATAATGACAATACAGAAAGATTATTTTGTGTAAAATAGTAGAAAAGTTGGAAAAATCTGTATGTCCAAGAACAGGACAATAGTTATATGATATACCAACCATACAGTCACTCATTTAGTATGAAATAAATATTAAAATGATGGCTATAAACATTGTGAAGTAGCATATAAATAATTATGCTCTAATGTGTTAGGTAAAGGAGCTCTGGTGATGTAGTGGTTAAGACATTTGGCTGCTAACCAAAAGGCTGGTGGTTCAAACTCACCATCACTGTGTGGAAGAAAGATGAGACAGCCGCCTTCTGTAAAGAATTATAGCCTTGAAAACCCAATGGGGGTTGCTATGTGTCAGAATTGACTCAATGACAGGGAGTTTGGTTTTGACTTTGAGTAACGTTAGATAAAAAAAAAGAGTATTAAACTATATATATATGTATATACATATATATATGTATATATATATATATACACACGTGTGTGTGTATATATGTATGTATGTTGTTGTTATGTGCCCTCGAGTCACACCCGACTCATAGCGACCCCTTCTTGGGTTTCCAAGGCAGTATCACTATGGAAGTAGATTGCCCAACCTTCCTTCTGAAGAGTGGCTGGTGGGTTTGAACCGCCAGCCTTCTGGTTAGCAGTCAAGTGCCTGAGGCACTACACTACCAGAGTTTATCATAGGGGCCACGGAATTGATTCCAACACATAGCAACCCTATGTACAACAGAACAAAATACTGCCTGATCGTGCACCATCCTTACAATAAAGAGGCCTTTTGCAGTAGATTTAATTTTTTGACTGCTGCTTCCATACATGTTGATTGCAGATCCAAGAAAAATTAAATTGTTGACAACTTCAATATTTTCTCCATTTACCAAGATGTTGTTTATTCCAGTTGTGAGGATTTTTGTTTTCTTTATATTGAGGTGTCATTCATAATCAAGGCTGTAGTCTTTGATCTTTATCAGTAAGGGCTTCAAGTCCTGTTCTCTTTCAGCAAGCAAGGTTGTGTCATCTACACACCGCAGGCTGTAAATGGGTTTTCCTTCAACCCTGGTGCCACGCTCTCCTCCATATAATCCAGTTTCTCAGATTATTTTCTCAGCACACGGATTGAATACATTATGGTGAAAGGATATAACCTGATGCACACCTTTCCTGATTTTAAACCATGAAGTACTCCCTTGTTTTGTTAATCTTGGTCTATGGACAGGTTCCTCATGAGCACAATGAGCAGTACTGGAATTCTCATTCTTTTCAATGTTATCCATAATTTGTTATGATCCACACAGTCGAATGCTTTTGCATAATCAATAAAACACGGATAACCATCTTTCTGGCATTCTCTGCTTTCAGCCAAGATCCATCCCATCTGACATCAGTAGTGATATCTCTTGTTTCATGTCCTCTTCCAAATCCATCCTGAACTTCTGGAAGTTGTACTGCTGCAACCATTTTTGAATTATCTTCTGCGAAAGTTTATTTGGATGTGATATTAATGATATTGTTCAATAATTTCCACATTCAGTTGGATCACCCTTCTTTGGGATAGTCATCAGCAAATGAAGGTCCCAAAAGCTTTACTCCATCCATGCCAATAAAGTGGACTCTACTTTGAAGGGGTAGCTCTTCCCTAGTTGTATTTTAAGTGCCTTCCAACCTGAGGCGCTCATAGTCCGGCACTATATCAAACAATGTTCCACTGTTATTCATGCTTCTCACTAGCCAATTTTTTTTTTAATATTAGAAGTAGATCACCAGGTCTTTCTTCCTACTCTGTCTTAATCTGGAAGCTCTACTGAAACCTGTCCACCATAGGTGACTGTGTTGGCATTTGAAACACCAGTGGCATAACCTTCAGGATCACAGCAACATGTAAGACACCTTAGGACAACAAAGTGACAGATGAGTAGTTGTCACCTTCCATATCCTATTCTAAAGGATATGTATCTATATCTACATCTATATCTATAAAGGATCTATCTATCTATCTATCTATCTATCTATCTATCTATCTATCTATCAAGGATATCTGTGTTTATCTATCTATATAAAAAGGAGCTCTGGTGGTGGTGTAGTGATTAAGGCATTTAGCTGCTAACTGAAAGGTCAGTGATTTGAACCCAACAGCTGCTCTGTGGAAGAAAGATGAGGTATTCAGCTTTTGTAAAGATTTACAGCCCTGGGAACTTAATGGAATTGCTATGGATCAGAAATGACTCAACAGTAGTGAGTTTGGTTCGGTTTGTGTCTATAAAGGATCTCTCTCTCTCTCTC
>NW_006922188.1:981413-987174 GCF_000298275.1 Orycteropus afer afer | reverse complement strand
TATATATATATATATATATACCAAAAAACCAAACTCACTGCTGTGGAGCTGGATCCAACTCATAGCGACATTTCCTTGGGTTTCCAAGGCAGTATCACCATGGAAGTAGTGGTTTGAACAGCCAGCCTTCTGGTTATATCTCCATATATATATTGTGGTTACTGTTATAAGGATATAACTCCTTGAATGGAAGACTGGGCAATCTAGTTCCATAGAGATTCTATCTCAGAAACCCAATAAGGTTTGCTATCAGTTGGAATTGACTCATAGCATACAACTAATAACATCAAATTTTACCTGAACCTTGTGACTTCCAAAAACAGTGATGATTAGAGAAATCCCCTTACCTTTTGTGCTCAGGAAAATGGCTCACTGCAAATAACTACTCCTTCCATCTTACTTTGTCACGAATGCTCCCTCATTGAGCTATGACAAGGCCAGACACAGACCTTTCAATTCCCATTCCTTGTTTCATAAATCAGTAACTGATTAATCAGAAACAAAGCGCTTACTAACCAAACTTTGGTTATGCTTCTCTCTTCCCTCAAGGCCCTGAACTTTGGCCCACCATCAACCAAAGTCAATTTATTAACCCCCTGTACGGGCCCCTCCCAAAGAATTGCCTGACCTTAGCTTAATACATTCTTATTTATTACCCCATGATGCTACTACTCATTCATTCCTACTCCTGGGTTTTTTCTAGCCCTGTTTACACTCAGTTTCTGTAAAAGAAAATTACTTTCTCTCTAACTCTTCCAGACACTAGCAGATCTTGTAGTGGGGGTGTTCTCCCTGTTTTCTTAGTCCCCCTTCCCCACTTCTACAACAGTCCTTTCCCCCCTTTCCTTTCTGAATAAAGCTTCCCCCTGTCAAAGTTAGCATTTGTTTTTTATTTTACAGAACATATTGTTCCTCAAGCAGACAAAATTTCTTTTAAGGCAGGATCATTACTTCTACATGAGATTAGATTAGTTAATACCTTTGGAAATTGTTTTCAAATTAAATGAAAAAAAAATTATAAAAATAAAAACATCAACATTTCTATTACCCATGGTATGGAGTTGTGACTACAATAGACACATGCTCAATAAATGCTTATTTAATGGATGAATGACCTCATAAGGGCTAATGGTACAAGAGTCAAAAGATGGTTTTTCATGACTGCTTAGGGACTGAGTGACCTTAATGAAAGTTTTATTACAAAATTGTCTATAGGGAAATACAAGTTATGCTTGCTTAAAGGACTATCATAGGAAGCTTGTACTGAACGATGACCCAAATGCAGTGTAAAGGGCAGCATGGAAAGGGTAGGAGATTAGTTCTATCCACCTAGGTAATGTTGAGGAGGGTTAGAGTGGGCTCATGTGAACCACAATTCTTTTATTATTTCTACTCAGCAATACCTAGAAGAGCAATGTCCTTTACAGGCTGTGTCATGAAGAAATGCCAGATGTCCATCATTTGCAATCTCTCCCTGTTTACCAGCAAAGGTTGCAACACAGATTGATTCTGAAGTCATCAGTCTGATGAGAGGAGAGTTGAGGTGATTGACTGGAGAAACTGGATTTAAAGTTTTTTTTTTTTTAAGGATAAAAATTCTTCCTGTTCTGATAGGATTCACTGGACTATGTGAAAACTGTGCCTATTAGGTGAGGCCCAAGACAGGAGCCAGTCAGTTTGAGAGAATTAACTAGTTTAATGACGAGGCTGTGGTGGTTCAGTGAAATTTCTTGCCTTCCATGCCGGAGACTCCGGTTCAATTCCCAGCCAGTGCACCTCACACACAGCTGCTGCATGACTATGATGCTGAACAGGTTGCACCAGAATAAAATGGACTAGGAAGAATGGCATAGTGATCTACTTCTGAAAATAAGCCTGTGAAAATCCTATGCTCTCAGCAGTCCTGGGAGCAGGACCAGTTATTGGTTCCTTCCATTGTGTAAGGAAGCTATGGTGGTGTAGTGACTAAGGCATTTGACTGCTAACTAGAAGGCTGGTGGTTCAAACCCACCAGCTACTCGTCAGAAGGAAGGTTGGGCAATCTACTTCCATAGTGATACCACCTCAGAAACCCAAGGAGGGGTCACCATGAGTCGGATCGGACTCGAAGGCAGTGAGTTTGGTTTGGTTGGTCCATTGTGTGTGAGATCAACCTGAGTTGGGAGCTGACTCGATGGCAGCTAACAACAACACATAGTTTTCTGAGTAAAAGGACACTTCACCTTAAGCAATTAAACTAGCTTCTAAAATACTAAGCATAAAATGACCCTTCTCAAACAGCCTGTGATCTCACACTTCCCCTTAAGAATCAAATTTGCTTGATGGTTGAAATTCTAGTGTGTACCCAGTTTCCCTGCCCAAGTATTTCTGAGAACCCCTATGGAATGCTTACAAGTTGAAGAAATTGGGGTAGTCATGGGCAGCTGCTCTGCCCTCTGTTCACTTCCCTCTAACTCATTCCCAGCCCACTGATTACCCAGCCTTCTTACCATGCAGCTGCATGTCTTCTTACCCTTTACCCCAACCTGGGTACCATCACTTCCCTTCATTCTCAAAAATTACCTGTTAGATGTGCCAAGGCAATACTAAAGGCTTAGAGATTTCAGAAGGGCATCACAGCATGGAAAATGTAAAAAGGATTCCAGATATGGAAGCTCTCAAGGCTCCTCATGGGGTTATCTACAGGATGCCATGCTTTTCAGTGTAACTTCCAGCTTGCTTCTTCACCACCCACTTGCAATGCCCTCAAGAACATCTCTCTTCTCTGAGGGTCCCTGGTTGGTGCAAATGGATAACACACTTGGGTACTAAACTAAAGGATGGAGGCTCTACTAGAGATGCATTGGAAGAAAGCCTGGTGAGATACTTCTGAAAAATCATCTGTTGAAAACTGTATGGAGCTCAGATACATGGAGTCACCATGACTCAGAGTTGACTAAATGGCAACTTGTTTGCCATGTCTCCAAAATCTAAAAGCCTACTCCCCACTTCAAATGTCCATATTTCCATCTCAGTAAGAACCTCACCTCTAATGACACTGCTAGGGGGGTGTAGGAAGGTGCAGATGGCACCCTTTGACATTGTCAGAGGGGTAGACACCAAAGTGACCCCAGGGTTTGCAGCAGTGGCAGCAGAGGTATGGGCTGGTGCTGTAGTGAGAGAGGCTGTCTAAGCAGTGGCATTAGTAGGGTTGGTGTCACCCATCAACCAGTGCATTATAATTCATCACCAACCCCTGGGCCACAAGACCCAACATTGAGTGGAGAGGAAGGTCTCTGCCTTGGCTAACGGGAGAGGATAGCAGTGGTGGGAAACCTTGGTACTCATGCCTGTGGGGAGGGGTGTTGGGGGCTGAGGAAGTAAGGAGAGGGAAGATGGAAAGGGATTAGTACAGGCCAGGGCGCTCTGCCCATGAGGGGGTTTTGCTGGCTGTCCCCGCCCACCTATGGGGGTGACATCAGGAGTTATCGCATTGTTGGACACCAACTCTAGTGATGCCACTACCCACCTCCCTGCATTCCTTTAAATATTATTAGGCCACAGGAGTAGTTTCCTGGAGTCTTAAATCAGTTTAACCACACATATTTTCCTAGTTTTGAGTGAGTCAATCTTTCATGACACTAAGTGTAGAATAAAGAGCCCGAGCATGGAATGGGCTGTCTTAATCTGGGACTGTTCTATTCTTTAGTCTTTCTTGCAGGGTAGCATGAAGGGTGTTTGAGGACTCCATACAAGTCTTTGCACAAGTCTCTGCTGATTGTTTCAACCTAAGTCCACACCTCCTGGAAATAAATGCTGACAGAAAAATATATTACTCTGTCCTGTGTATTTGTGCATAAGCATGTTGTGGTTGCTTGCCATGGGTTTGATTCTGACTCATAATGAGCCTATAAGACAATAGAACTTACTGTGGAGTTTTCTAAACTGTAATCTTTATGGAAACTGGTCACCAGGTCTTTTCTTCCATGGAGCTGCTGGTGAGTTTGAACAGACAACCTTTTGGTAGCAGGTGAGTGCTTTGTGTATAAGATTAGGACATTATAAGTCCACACTTAGGACAGGGAACATTTCTTTATTGAATATTTAAACTGTAGAAACATGAATCTGCTAAATGATCTGCCCAATGCACATTTCTAGGCAGAATCCTTGGCTCTCTGACTAAACAGATTGCATCTGGACTTACATTTAGGTCTTCCTCAGAGCTGTGGGTGGGTATTGCATAACCAAAAGACCCACTCAAGTGGCTTTTCACAGAACTATGGAATGGTCAGCTCTCAAAGCAAATCCAAGTCTCCAACCTAGGAGAGAGAAACTGTTTCCTTTTCTAGCTTGGAAATAAAGCTTGCTAAAGACAAGTTATGAGGAAAGAATAGCCCTACCAGATATAAAATACATAAGAAATGTAAAGTAATTAAAGCAGTTTATAACTCAGTAGGTAGAAACAGAAACATTTATGAAAAGGATTACACAGTCTAGAAATAGATTTATTTAAGTTTTGGAATTTGACATGCAGGATAGTACCTGAAATCAGTGAGGCAAAACCATATTATGTAATAAAGTGCATTTAGGGGAACTGAAACTTTGGGAAAAATATATAGCTAGATCCCTACCACATGTCTTACACCAAAATAAAATTTCAGTTAATTAAAAAATTTATACTTAAATAATCAAATCATAAAACTACTAGAAGAAGAACAAATAGATGATTTAAACAATAATTTTGAGATAGGAAGCTCTACAGGCTTGACATAATCCCAGTAGCCATAAATGGCAAAGTTGATAAATTGGACTTCCATTTAAAAAAAAAAAAAAAGCAAAAACTTTACAAAGTGAAAAAAAACTCAAGAACAAAGTAGAGATGTCATTCCAAGATGGCGGAATAGGCAGAAAGACTGCACAGACCCTCTTCAACAAAGAAAAGGGGAACCAATTAACATAGACACAGAAGATAATCCTGGACCCCTAAACCTTGAAGGGAAGGATATAGAAATGGACTAAACCCCAACTAGCAGAAGAATTTGCATGAAAATACCAGAAAAGGAGACACACAGAGCTGTGGTCTGGCAGCAATCCTGACAGCACAGACAGCTTGGAGATTCCCAAGTGGTGGTGGTGTTGTTTGTTGTTGTTATATGCCATTGAGTTGGACCCGACTTATAGCAACCCCTCCTTGGGTTGCCGAGGCAGTATCACTACTGTAGTAGATTGCCCAACCTTCCTTCCGAGGAGTGGCTGGTGGGTTTGAACCACCAGCCTTCTGGTTATCAGTCAAGTGCATTAGGCACTATGCTACCAGAGCTCCCTGAGTGGTGGTAGGACCTAAGAATTAACCTAAAAATCAGCCATGCTAGCCAGGGACAGCACGGAGGACTGCTCTGGTGGCTGTGGAATAAAAAGGGAAGCAGCGGTGAAGAGGAAGACGGGCTGTGGACTTTTGCCTGTTCAGAGGGCGCCACCATTTTTAATGTTTACAAGCAGCTTGACCATTTTGGATATTTAAAGAGATAGCACTTTACCAGATTCCAGGGGCTTAAGATAAGGCTCTGCTTGCCAGTAACCCCAAGGACACTCCAGACCTGCACAACTGAAAAGGTGTGACATTCCTCTTGTTCCTCTTATACCCCACACTCTCTTGGTGAACGGAGGTGCAGCCATCCCCCCACTCCCACCCACCTTCTGAGCCCGCAGGAACTCCATCCCAGTCTGTGTGCTCAAACAGAGCCTGGGTACTCTGCCCTGTCCTCCACTGGTTTTTTTTTTT